>NC_054538.1:66050677-66335677 GCF_017654505.1 Polyodon spathula | reverse complement strand
GACCTTCCATATAGTGTAGTGAACACGCAGTTTCGTTACCCGCCATTTCCATTCTAATTTCCGACCCTCGTATTTCACTTTGCGAGTAGCATCATTGAACCACGGTGAGCTTTTTTTAAAAAAACACCCTCCGAGTTAATACATCTTTAACAACTAAACCATGAGAGATTACCAGGTCTAGAGTATGGCAATGATGGTGTGTGGGACCTTTTACATGCTGGATGTAATCTAAGGAATCCACTAGCCTCAAATTCCACAGAAGTGGAGTCAGATTCTGTAAACATGTAGGTTAAAATCATCCAGTTGAAGAATCCTATCATAATGGACTGTCAATGAAGAAAGCAACTCACTAACGGGTTTGACTTATGTGGTCGACAGATAATTACAATATGAACAGGTAGTGCACTATTTAGTGTTAATGTTAACAGTTCAAAAGATGAATAACCTGGGACAGTAACCTGATTAATTCTATGTTCACTGCGGAAAATTTATTTCTAAAATTTTAATCCAGACCCTCTTGAACACCAACCAATAATAGGTAATAGACCTGACATCATAATTCTGCATCCTGACATTTTTAGCTGTTTTGTTAATGATCTGAAGTCCTCTTTTAGAACTTCAGATTTCCTATTTCTTATGTCATTTCTACCTATGTGTACAATGACCACAGACTCTTTTTTCTGATTATTTAATAATTTGCACACTCTTGATTCAATGTCTTAGTTTTTGCTCCAGGGAGGCAGGTAACAGTTCTGTTTATATGGTCTTTACGGCTAAAATCACGCTCAACGTGGCGAATAATTGAGTCACCTACTAACAGGACCTGCCCCCTATTTCCAGTCAACACATCGCCAATGTTGCTCAGTGCTTGGAATCTGTTAGATAATTTGATCTCCTCTGTATTTTGACTACTTATCTGTCTCCTATTCCTACCTTTTCTAGCGGTCACCCAATCATGATTCAACTTTTGCCTTTCAGCTATATTTATTATCTCAGGTCCCTCTACACATACGCTTCTGCAATCAGGCTGTGGGATTGAGATGTCGAATGGATCAGCCTCATTTAAAAAATTAGAATTGAGGACTTTGTCGGTTTCACCCTCAGTATCCAATACTAGCAAAGTGTTATTTATTACTGGTTTCAATGAAATGCTCATGATTGTGTATGCTTCTGTGAGTCTCTATTTGTTTTTCAAGATTTGAAACCTTTTGCAGTAATGACTGAATAAAAGGGCACTTTTTGCAAATAAAATATTCCACAAATTGTAGAACACTGCCAAATACATTTCACAGGTCTTACAGATTAATGCATGCATATTAGAATCCATGATGGGAGGCGATAAGAGACAGGAGAGGAGTTTAGAAAAATACAACAATAAAACAGACAGTTAAAAAAAATCAAATAAAAAATCAAAATAAATAAAAATCGACAGACAATACCAGATGCAGTTCAACTGTGTATCAGTTGATGTGAAACCAGTCAGAGATCCTTGCTGTTGGACTGCAGCTGGGCCTGGGCCTCAGATGAGTTGCAAGAACTTGCACTGCATCCACACTGCACCTGGACACAAGCCTAGCCTGTCCAAACCATTTTATAAAGTCCACTACGGGGCTGCGCTAATCATTACACTACACACTTTGTGGGTGTGTTGCATGGCATCTTGAAACACTAAGTCCAAACCCATGATACTCACCCCCAGCCCCAGCAGAAACATCTGCTCTGCTCCTCCCACAATGCAGCGGTAATCCAGGACGTGATGAATCTTCTCAATGGTCTTGGAGTTCAGAGGAGTGGGCTTGTAGTTGAACGACTCGATATCAGAGCCCTGCAGAAACACACAGGGCTGGTTATACAGAATGTAGTGAAACAAATCGATATCAGAGGCTTGTATTTAAACAACTTAATAGAATTATTATTTATTTATTTATGTATTTATTTACATCCACACCTTCATCAGCTCAAAGAACTTGGACTTGGGGTCTGTTGAGCAGTGCGTCACTCTGGCCTGGTCCGGGATCTTCAAACGACAAGTAAAACGAAAACACATCTTTAGCCTGTTTACATGCTGTGTGTGCACTGCTGAAGAACAAGGGCTTTTGGTACATGCTGTGCACTGCCTGCCCATGGTGGCCCTACATCAATACTGACAGTGTATACCAGAAGGGTTCTATGGTCTCTCAAACCCTGTACATAGACGTGTTTCAGTGAAAGGCGAAAGTCAAATTTATTTGTGCATTACTTACCCCCCAGAGTTTGAGGCACTCCTTGCGAATGTCTGCCTGCTTCGTCTCTGACAGCGTTCTAAAAGATGGAGAGTCAGGAGAGACAGAGACCAGAACCCAGCCACACTGAGTAACAAACACTCCCCAGTATAACAATATGCACATGCTGTCACAATTTAATGAACGGTTCTCTAAAATTATGTAAAAGATGTAAAGTGTGAAATACTTTCGCATTAACCTCCACTATAACCCCCTCACAACTGATATGCAAATGCTCTATTGCACAACAAACACGCACACATTAACTCATGTAGATCCATGCACAAAAACAAACAGGTTTCAGGGTTCTACCCAGGTCTTTTCTCATCTTGCAGATGCTACTGTGCCTTTAACACAAGTGACTGATTCCACTGCAAGCAGGCTAACTCCCTCCCTCCCGCAAGGTGGAAAATAGCATGGAAGCCTCTTTGACTGACAGCTGCTTTGTAGTGTTACGTCACGGTGCGGCGGGTTTTCATTTTAAGCACTTCACAGGCCGAAACGTTAACGTGATTACTAAAAAGAGAAATGATTACTTTGGAAGCAAAAATAGTGAAAATGAAATTGAACGTAATCATAACGAAAATGAGAACAAAATGTTGAAAGCAAATAAGAGCAACCCTGGCTTTCTTGTTTTCTTTTATTGCACATGGTTTAACTGGGAAGTTTATGTGGGTCAAAAGGGGCCTGGTATCTTTTTCACTCACCAATAAAGCATCCAAGTGTCAGTTTGTAGACAGGCTTCAGGGTGCGTCATGGGGGAGCTACTACACGGTTCTGAAACATTCCACACTATATGAAGTTCAGAAGACACGGCAAGATAATACATAACGGGACACAAAAACTAGAAGTTGAATGCTTAGAGGGATGTAATATGGAGCGAACTGTAATTATGTGTCCGGATGATAGATCAAAATCATATCTGGAATGTGAGTGGAAGAATGCTACTAACCAAACTATTTGAGTGCCTTTATTCAATCAAGCCAGTAAAACTGGATATAATGACAACGCTTATTGGAAATAATACTTACTGTATAAATTACTGCTGAAAATGTGCAATGCCAGCCACCTAGTCCTTATTATTTGTTTATTTAGAAGACACCTTTATCAAAGGGGATTTACAGTCTGTATACAGGTCAACTACAAGTGAAAGAGAGTTTGGAGTGGGAAAAACACAAGTAGAACAATGCTGACACAAATTGTGGTTAGCTGATGTCTCTAAATGTTCTTGGTGTTGACCCTGATCCAGACACACAGACACAGTGTGTTAATATAGATAATGATGCACACATATAAGAAAAAGCTACATATATGGAACGAGTTGTATAGTTCTGGTGTAAGAATGTGGGGGGTGTATTCTGCAGTTCTATTATTAAACTCTAAAAAAAGAAACTTCTATCTTGGAAGAACTTGTTCAGTGTTTTTTTGTGCAAAAAAGGCGGCATACAGATTTCCACTACAGTTTGCTTTATGAGAAATGACAGCAGGTATAAAATTTAAAATTAAGTCTTTTTTTTTTATTTATTTATTTTTATCTGCCACTGAATCCATTCTGTCCTGCCAAGAGCTGAATTTTTTTTTTTAGACCCATAATAAAATGTGCATTGATCAGTTTCCAGTTGCACCGTTCAGCTGATAGCAGCATGAGTAAATGACACATGCTAGAGGTCCATCGTTTAGTAGAGAGCATTGTATTTTACAAGATAGGATATGTATTGATTATGTAAAGCACCCCAGTCTCTGTACTTGAATAAGCCGATTTTATTGAATTTGTCTACAAGAGCAAAGCATGTGGCCAAACTTTGAGTGTTGAACTCGGTTTGTAATAGTTACTTTGTTAAAAGATTGTGTGATTTTTGGAGATTTTTCTAATGTGCGCCTAATATTTGTCAGTGTGCACCTAGATATTTTACCTTGGAGGCCACGACATAACAATCCTGCACTGAGGGATGCAGAATTGGACCCTGCCAATTGTGCAACCAAAACATTCTAAGAGACCATAATACAAAGAATGGCCAAAAAAAAAAAATTAAAAATCACTTCTGCTGATGATTAAAAACACAAAGACGTGGAATTTAAACAATGTGGATGTTTGGGTAAACAGCAGTGGAAAAGAAAGAAATTTTCAGTTGGAAAACATTCTCTATTTATTTTGTTGATGCAAAAGTATTAAAGTCCTCAAGTGCTACTTAAAAAAGGATAGACGTTCAACATAAATGTTGGTACTGTTATACTTATTTTTTAAAAACTGTGTGTATTTGTATAATGTGTGCTTACATTTATTAGTGTAGAGCCCGAATGTCTTATTTTTTTGCATTTTAAAGAGTAATCCATCGCGTATTCGCCATAACCGTTTATCTGCCATGATCAATCTCTTCAACATTAGTTTATTATTGAACAGAGAAGATTAGTTCAGAAGTTGTAGATCCTACAAGTTTTCATACACTGTGTTGTATGTATTCTGTTTGCTGCCATTGCTGGTAGTGTCACGTGAGCTGTTCAGTGTGTTGATATGTAAATAAATCCTGCTCGCCTGCAGGGTGCATCAACTTCAACCTTCGTCTCGATCTCCTGCCTGTCCCTCAGCAGTGAATGCATGCACCCACAGAGCAGATGGCTACTCTGTCACTGTATCTTTCTAAACAAGGGATTTTGGGGAGTTCCCTAATAAAAGCTGAATAGCAAAACAGTAATTGTGTGAATATAGTAATTGTTACAGTTGTGTATAATGGTATTTAAAACAGGATTCAATAATCTGCCTTTTTGCATATCCGCCCTTACTCTGGTCCCACCTCAGTTGGATATGTCTTTAAATACTAAATAAATAAGTTGTTCTAAACTTATGAAAACTTGTATTAGAACAAAAAATTGAGGATGGGGACAGTGAAAGGGATACTGAAGCTTAGTAAAGGGTAAAAAATATTTGAAAGTTCTAAAGTTGATATGTTAATCTGATGTGCAAAAACATGTATGACCTGTATTTCAATAAATGTATTTAATTTGTATTCAAATTCATTATCTTAGAAATCATTTTAAGGTAATACCTGGTAATGCAGGAGCGCAAACCCATTTTCCTGGGATGCGTTCAATAGGCAGAGCGTTACGTGGAGCTTTCTATTGAACAACCTGCACACCGAGAGCGCTACATAACAGCACTGAGTCAAGCTCAGAGCTACCTGGCTGGAGGTTCAAAATGGCCATGGCTGCAAATGGATTTGTATGACCAACACATGTGTGAGAAGTAATATTTTTGCTGTCATCTTAGCTTTTTAAATCAGATTATGGTATTTTTTTTTTTTAAAGTGACGATTGTATTAGAAAAAGGAAACATGGACTATTTATAACTTGACAAATCTGACTCGCACCTCAAGATGTCAAACCAAAACAAGTGTCAGTAACTGTCAGAAGAATACAGTAGTAGTAACTACATTTTTTTTTAAAAATACACAAAAATGTTAAATTTTGCTTAAAGCAACTGTTTTAATACACAGCGAGTTCTTGCCCGCTATTGTGAAACTGCTTCCTCCTAACAGACCGTTCAATAGTGAGTGCTAACATATGTTATGGGGGCCACGAGAGAACACTTTGCTACTGAACGCACGCCAGGCTTCAATGCTCTACCACCGAACTATAGAAAACTCCTGGGGAAGAACCCTGGGTTTGTGCACACACAAATTCAAGACAAATAGACAGAACCATAATTACTTACGTGTCCAGAACAAAGGCGCGGATTTTTGCAAGAGCTTTTATCTGGACAGCACAATGGCTAAAACAATATGAAAAGAGATGACAGTCTTTATTAAAACTTATAATGTAAAATACTTGGTCTTATACAAATTTGACTTAAAATGGGTATTTTAAACTTTGAATCAATTTTAACCACATTAAACCCGACTTAAAATGGGCATTACAATCTGTGCTAGACTGATATTAGACTAGAGACTCTGACAGAGGTTTATAAGTAAACAACAGGAGGCCATGGACCATGAGTGCTTTTCAGTTTCCTAGTAACTATAAGATCTGAAAACTTTGTCAAGTCGGGTCTTAAAGGATCCCAGTGATTTTGCTTCAACAACATGACTAGGTAACCAATTCCAGACCCTTGCCACTTTGTGTGAAGAAATGTCTCCTACCCTCTACCTTATGTCTAAGCCTTTTACTCCCCTTTCATGTGCTTGTGTGTGTGTGTGTGTGTGTGTGCGTGCTGACCTCTCGTTGGAGTGAATCATGTACTCGTAAAATTCAGTGTCCCCCTTCAGGATGTCAAGCGGCACGACCAGGTTCACGTCCTTCTCAGTGTTCTTGAGATGGTTCAGCTTTAGGTTCACTGCAAAGAGATACTCCCTCACCGCGTCTATCCCAGGCTTCAAACCACGGCACACCACATACCTGTGAACGAAAGATCGCTCTCACATCACACCTACTGTGGGCGCACCACACACCAGAGACAGACACAGAACTCACAATGAAAAGAGCAGATAGACAAACAAACAGAGCTCTCAGAGTCCACAACGACAGCCAGATACTGACCTCTCAGAGTTCACAATGAACAAGCAGATAGATAAACAGAAAGACAGTCAGACCTCTTAGAGTTCACGTTAAAAGAGCAGATACTTACCGCTCCTCGTTCACACTAAAAGAGCACATAGACAGAAACACTGAACTCTGAAAGAGCAGACAGACAAGCAAACAAACAGACCTCTCGGAGTTGGCGGGGCGGCTGGTAACAGGTTTGAACAGGGATATCCGCTCGAAGCAGCAGTGTAGCAGGTATATCAGGCCCACACTGAACGGGGTGAACAGGTCAAATGTCTTGCAGAGGAAATGGCCACCTGGACCACAAACAGAACAGTCAACAGTGTCCAAGGGTAAGAGCTGTGTATTCTATAACTGGAGGTGTGCTGGGTATTGCAGTGAGCTATACATTGAAATCAGTGTATAGAAACTGTGCTGGGTATTGCAGTGAGCTGTATATTGAATGCGGTGTGTAGAGACTGTGCTGAGTATTGCAGTGAGCTATATATTGAACGCAGTGTGTAGAGACTGTGCTGAGTATTGCAGTGAGCTGTATATTGAATGCAGTGTATGCATAGTGCTCTGAAGAGATGTGGAGCAGTTACCTGTCCTGATGACAGACAGCCCTGTCAGGAACTGGCACAGAAGCAGCTGTTTGCTAAGGATCTCCTGAATATTCTCCTGTCCTTCCACAGAGAACCCCTGCCAAGCAAACAGACAATCAGCTACCATAATTAAGGTTTGGGCTAATTTGTAGACCCAGATCCAAAATTACTCTTATAAAAGACAATCAGGGGTTATTCACCCTGCCCTGGTCGAATATTCGAACATAGTACAAATTCCAAATGCCTATAACTAGGGAAGACATACCTGAAAGTACGCTGCAATTTAGCAGATCTGACCTGAAAATAATGAACAAAGTATTTATGCAAGAGTGTCAGACAGTTTGAGAGAACTGTACCCCATCAGCCATCAGGAAGTGCACCCCCTTGCCCTCGGTGTTCTCCAGAACGAAGTTCCGGAATGCGCTGATGTTCTCTGGGCGTGTGATGTCACCATCACCATCAACACCCCCCTCACCTGTGGTGAGAGAGATGAAGGAAGTGAAAACAAGACAGAGAAAATGAGAATGAGTGAGAAATGGAGAGAGGGCAGGATTGAGAACAAGAGGAAGAGAGGGAGTGAGAATGAAAGAGGGAGGGAGGGAGTGAGGATGAGAGAGAGGGAAGAGGAAGAAGGAAGGTGATTTTCTCCCTGAAATGATAGACCAAGTGGTAAGAGCAGCAAGATGAAGTGTCAGTCTTACCATAGTAGGGCTCAAAGAGCTCACTGGGTGCTGCAAAGAAGTCCTCCAGCTTGAAGTCGTTGGGCCCCTTCAACGTCATGCCGAAGCCCTTAGCGTGCCAGCGGCGTCTCCACAGGATGTATTCAGAGAATCCTCCAGGGCCGGCACACACATCCGCGAAATACAGCAACTCTGCATCACGCTCCCTCGCCTGGGGTCTCTACAGAGGGGTGAGGCAATGAGTTAAGGATTACATTACAAGCACTGATGGGCCAAGCAATGTTTCTCCAGTTCTTAATACAGCACAGACTCACGCAGTTAAGGAAATGTTAAGGACAGTACAGCACTTGCTTACCCCTTGCAAGTCTTTAGGGTTGGTGAACATGTTATCAAACACATGGTCAATGTTGGCCATCTTCATTGCAGCTCTATGAAGGAAAAACAAATCCATAAACTAGGTTCGCCCTCCTTAGTGTAGGAGAAGAAATATGGTAATACTCTCTGCTAATGCCTTTTAAGGCCTTGAAGACAGCACTGCACAGACTGCTCACTGCAGGTGGCTGTATCACAGTATGCTGTATGAATCAATACCTGTTGAGGAAGAAGGCTCCGCGTATGGTCTCATAAGGGTTGGATCGGGTTCGAGCACGACGCATCTCCTCCCCGTCCAACTCATCAAACACGCTCTGTTGAGACAGAGAGAGAGGTCAGCAACACCCACAGTGAGTGATCAGCTACTGAATCAAGCACACCTCACATTGACAGGAGGCGAGGGAAAGGCACGCAGGAGAAGACTGGAAACAATTTAATTTGAGAAGCGCAGTCCCGACTTCAACATCAATATGCTACTAAGTGCAAAACTGCAGATATTACAAGATTCCACAGCAACATGAAGGGAAGTACAGAGTTGAAAGAGACACTTTATATTGCAAATCAGGAATAAAAGTCAGGATTCTGTGACAGAAAATGCAAAAATAAGACACTGGTTCATATTTAATTCTTACCTTGCAACGCAGAAGAGTGTGTAAAAGATCTTCACTGCAAAACTCTATTTCATCCTCAATCTTCAACTTTCTCTAATAAAAAAATAAAATGTATGCGTATATTTTATACAGAAATAACATTTTAAAAAAGTATTTGACAATAACCTGATTAAGTTTTCTTAAAGGGCCTAAAGCTATGCTTCCAATAGGAACAGCTTATTCATAGCTGTGCCATTCACATGTGGTGGCACCGTTTCCATGAGCCTTTACTAAAATGTACTTTACTCTTTAACATACAATAATCCATCGCGTATCCGAGTGCGGTGGGACCAGAGTAAGGATGGATATGTAAAAAGGCGGAAAAATGAATCCTGTTTTAAATACCATTATACACAGCTGTAACAACTACTAAATTCACACAATTATTGTTAGAAAGATACAGGGTATCAATGCTTGTGACAGAGTAGCAGTCTGACACATGGGTGCGTGCATTCACTGCTGAGTGACAGGCAGGAGATCCAGACGAAGGTTGAAGTTGATAGGCCCTGCAGGCGAGCACGATTTCTTTGCATATCAACACACTGAACAGCACACGTGACACTACCAGCAATGGCAGCGCACAGAATGCATACAACACAGTGTATGAAAACTTCTGCAACCTCCAAACTAATCTTCTCTCTTCAATAATAAACTAACGTTGCTGAAGAGCTTGATCATGGCAGATATACGGTTAGGCCAGATGTGACGGGCACGACAGATTACTGTATTTTGATTAACTTTACAAATAATAACATATGGAGTCAATTGAGAGTCTTTATCTCGGTTTATTCCAGGGCAGTGGATGTAGACTTGAAATCAGTATCAAGCCACTTTCTCCAGCTCAGGAACAGATTTAGCAGAAGTAAGAGAGACGGCAAGAGCAGCACATAAATGCATGTTGGTCCACAAGTAAACACAAAACATTATTTTAGTAATTTATTTTTATGCTGATTTATCAAAGATCTCTGTCAATCCACGTTGCACACTGTTTTAGGGGCCTTTCACACCTAGTTCATTTGGAGAGGATAATTCGCACTAGAGTTCAGTTAACACCCAAGTTTGGTTCATTTGTGCAGGTGTGAAATGTCAAATATTAGTTTGCATCAGAGTGGGTACCAAAGAGGACTAGGATTCACCTAAAAGGGTCGTCTCGGCTAGGTTGAGGGGGAACTGTAATGCATTTCCCCCTCAGAGTTGGCCAATGTGAAAGCAATCGCGTTAGAATTCACAATGCAACAGAAACCAAACCGACTGGTTGTGTTACTAAAATACACTTTAAGTTATTAAAAGAATGTAAGCACAACGTGTACATGTGTACAGTCTTTATATATACAGTCGCAGAAGAAAGTGTTGGAACCCTTCATTTGAAACAATGTTATTCACTAATTTATTATGTATTTAGTTTAATAAATACTGTCTATTTATTGCTTATTCATCACTGATATATTTTTGAAGTTTGAAGTATTGGCACCTGCTGTCTTAACTCAAATAATTTAAGTGCAAGATTTACAGTACTCGCTAGCATGAATGAGTGTTGAAAAAAACTTCTAAAACATATCACTGCTAAATAAGTATAGCTTAATACACAATGTTTAATAAACTAAACACATCAGAGAATAACATTGTTTCCAATGCCCATTTTACTCTGCCATGGCACTGTCTATATTATAATTATTATTTGTGCAGAATTATTTGTACGTTACATATATAAATAGCTTGGTCTCTCGCATAATTGGTCTTTCTGCCCCGACACACTTTTTCTGCTATTATGTGTCGTTACAATTCAATCATATTGAATGTCGAGATAATGCCACTGGCAATGCAACAGCCAATAAATTGAAAAAAATAAAGCATCCCTCCTCATTTGTCACCTTTGAAAACGTCTCCTCCTTGCACAAATTGCAGCACGAAAACGTTGGTGTTGCTCAACAATATTTATTATCTGGCTTTCGAACTGACATTCTACCAGCAGATGTTGAATAAACAAAACGTACGTACACAGGACTAATATTGCAAGCCTTGCACTGGAAGAACCCTCCGTGGTTAGTAATGAACATCCGTCTGGGCATTAACAGGAAGAAACCATTTTGGTCACGTGTACAAATCCAGACCATCAGATTAACTTTGTGAAATGTGACAGTGTGAAAATAAACACATTCTGGCGTGATTACAGTTGAGAAGGCGAACTTGAACTCGCTTGGAGGCAAAATGCAGTTTGATTGAGATCTTCTGGTGTGAAACCAATCAAAACAAAATTTCAACATTTTAGTTTGTTTGCAAGTGAATTCCAAATCGGATCTCTGTAAACGAACTAGGTATGAAAGGGCCCTTAATGTTTTGGTTTGGTGTAAGCACACAACACTTCTCCATTTTAATTGGTCTTCTTGACACATTTGTTTTCTTTGCTCTTCAGCTTGTTACCTTCCCTACAGTCATCCACTCCCTTAGCTCCTGAGCATCTGCGACCTCCGTAGAGCACTCTGGGAACCAGTTCACTTGCTCCACTGCACTAGGCTACAAGAAACAGCAATAAGGTATTAGATAGACAAGGCATCAGGGGGAAAGCACCTCAGAGAGTTCATTGTAAACGTGAACCATAAATGATATCTGACAAATATGAAGACAGTATTGCAAAGCATGCTTTATCATGTAAGAAATTCACATGACCTCAATATGGTAGCAATACCGGTGTAACAGCAGCAGCTTTTGAAATGATTGTATATTCAGAATGTTGATCCTTGGCACCTTTTGCTGATATATCACATTTCTACCTTCCTTTTATTCTAACTTGTCTGCGTTTGCTTTGGTTGGCTATAGATGCCTATGCATATAAATGACCTGATACGAGAAAGCAAAGTGGAGTACCTGCGGCTCATCTTCCCAGTCCACATTGAGCTCTCCTTGGAATCCCTTGAGCATGAGCCCCAGACCACGCCTGCCACGCTGCGTTGACGCCTCCACTATCTCTTTCCGGCCCTGGCCAAACTTACCAAGACCTTCTCCTTCCCTGAAACCCATCTTAGCCTGTGTAAGAGAGGAAGTGAGAAACGGTGTTAACACTGACCCTAGCCACGTCTACACAGAGGCCTCTCAACATTATCCCTTTAAATGGATCTCAGTAAGGTTGTTTCTGAACTTGTCACGGTTTTAATATTGTTTTGTTTTCGGTTACCTTATGTTTTTAACCAGTGGGAGGCATGCAATGTTTTTTCTGATTCATTAGTTTGGATGGCTAATTAAACTGCGTCTATCTGTATATTTTATAGTACACAGGTTTACTAGGTGCCAGCAGGGGAGATGTGGAAACTTGCATGTTCTATTTATTGCTTCTGTATCTCAGTTAGTTCACGGATTGGGGTCTGTCATAACAAAGTGAAATAGGTCCATGTGTGGCATGGAGCTTCTACTCAATAGTGAATATGGGATGTACATCTCGCTCTGTGTTTGCCATACAGTTTTTAAGCAGGGAAGTAGAGGTAACGAAAAATAAACTGTATTCAGTAATTTATTTTTTTTTTTTTTCAGAAACAGGGATGATTTGTTTTGACTGAAAAGTATGGTATTTAATCTCTTCCCTGATTTTTTTGTGTCTGCTGTTTTTTTTTTATCAGAACACTGACCTTAATGGTCTACAAACTGTAAATCTCCAGACAAACAGGTAAACACCAAAACAAACAGCTTGTTTACCATGAGTTTCTGCGAGACGCTGTTGAACATAGCGTATCGATTAGAGGAGCCCTCCAGCGTGGACTCTGGTTGAGATGCATGCTGGGATTGTAGAGGGTCGCCAAAGACAGGTCGGTGCTCCTCCGAGTCACTGCCAGAGTCACTACTGCTGCTTGAGGGGTCTGAAACAGAACAGAAAGCAGGGATAGTCTGAACACAGACTGTACTGCACTACAGACACCACTACTGTACTGAATATTCACACTATACTACTGTATCACTGTCAGCATCACATAGACACTAGCTATAGAAAGCTGACATGTTTTTAAAGGGAGAGGCAGCATTTTTGGGTTACAGGTAACCCCCAAAAATTGTAGTCGCACTTTCAACCACTTTAATTGGTCTGAAGCCCTGTGTAAGAATTAATGTAAACAGGACAACTGGAACAACAACAGTTCAATAAGATGTATACTTTACTAACCCTTCACATCTTCTTCTTGAAAAAGGAGAGCAGTCATGTACTACACTCAACATAGTTTACCTAGGAAACCTTACCCCTGGAACACAATATAAACAGTATAGTATCCAATGCTGTTTTTGTCTCTCTGGTTTGTGTTCAGATCTGTAAATGGCCTGGTGTCATCATCCATCACGTATAAACTTAGATCACTGGGAGAGAACCTATTGAGCAAGACTGCTACACTGATCCTGATTGAGCAGGCGTCCTGGGTCTGGGGGGGGGGGGGGGGGGGGGGGGGATGCATTCTACACCAGGTTTAACAGGTATAAAGAAGTAAATACCTGCTCTTGGACCTGGATGGAGATATCATTGGTTCAATTAAGCAATCAACAACATGGTTGTAACAAAGACCTAGTCACAAAGTGCCTGTGTTGCCTATCCCTGCTATAGAGTGAGACTGACCCAATAGAGCAAGTCTGGTAAACAGCACTGTGCACACCCTGTAGGGGTTGACAAAGGTAATACACTTGGTGGGGGGGGCTCTATTCCTCTATTCAGGGAGACAGAGCTTATGTACTGCACCTTGACTGACGTAGTTAGTGTACTGTGGCTCATCGTCGGACGTAGAACTCAGGTTCAGGCCCAGATCCTCAAAATGTTTCAGCTGTTTCTTCTGCGGCTCCACAAAATCCGCTCTCCTCTTCATTGTTCTTAATGCCAACACAGACACTGCCTAGTTAATAAAACTGAGTATATTCACTAACAACAAATGCTAAAGATTTCTTTCCAGTTTATTAATCAATAAAATTAGGATGGTCTCTAATTAGGGTGGCCTGAGTATAGTTACAGTGCATTCATTTTAAATGCAATATGAAGGGGACAATCAGACCTACAAATTACCAAACACAGTAGCACTTTACATTTTAATAAAGTACTGAGTTGGCACTACACATAGGTCATGTTACTAGAAAGTTATTAATTATTTATAATAAAAAGTTGATAAGGGCTGTGAAAGAGAAGCTCTGTCCAATTAAGGGTAAGAGACAGTTGAACAAACTACAGTATGGGTGTTCAAAGTTTTCTACTTATGTTACATATCTGTTTTTTAAATTTTAAAACAACATTATACATTGCAATTAAAATAATTTCATGCTAGTGCATTCATGTGACAGCATTCTTTGTCACACACATATATATATATATATATATATATATATATATATATATATATATATATATATATAGTGCCTTGCAAAAGTATTCAGACCCCTGACCAATTCTCTCATATTACCGAATTACAAATGGTACATTGAAATTTCGTTCTGTTTGATATTTTATTTTTAAACATTGAAACTCAGAATCAATTATTGTAAGGTGACATTGGTTTTATGTTGGGAAATATTTTTAAGAAAAATAAAAAAAACTGAAATATCTTGCTTGCATAAGTACTCAACCCCTGTGCTATGGAAGCTCCCAGTTTGCACCGATGAAAGAAACTGCCCTAACGAGGTCACAATTACCTTACAATTGGCCTCCACCTGTGAACCGTTAAAGTTCCTGTCACATTTTCTGGATAAAAACCCCACTGTTGAAGGATCATTGGTAAGGCTGTGAATCTGAAGACCAAAGAGCATGCTACAGAAGTTAGAGATAAAGTAATACAAATGCATAGATTAGGGAAAGGGTACAAAATAATATCCAAGTGTTTGGATATTCCAGTGAGCACAGTTGGATCAATAATCAGGAAGTGGAAGCTGCATCACACCACCCAGGCACTGCCAAGAAAACGCCGTCCCTCAAAACTCAGTGCTCAAACAAGAAGGAGACTTGTGAGAGAAGCCACAGAGAGGCCAACAATCACTTTGAAGGAGCTACAGAGTTCAGTGGCTGGGAGTTGAGTAATGGTGAAACAGTCAACCATATCAAGAGCTCTGCATAACACTGGCCTGCATGGTAGGGTGGCAAGAAAGAAGCCATTACTCAAAAAGCACGTCTGGAGTTTGCCAGAAAGCATGAGAGTGACCCAGCTGCGATGTGAGAAAAGGTTTTGTGGTCAGATGAGACCAAGATAGAGCTTTTTGGCCAAAACTCAAAGCGCTATGTGTGCAGCAAACCTAACACTGCCCATGCCTCAAGACACACCATCCCTACAGTGAAGTAAAGTGGTGGCAGCATCATGCTATGGGGATGCTTCTCATCAGCACGGACTGGGCATCTTGACACAATTGAAGGAAGAATGGATGGAGCAAAATACAGGAAAATACTGCAAGAGAATCTGCTTCAGTCTGCTAAAAAACTGATGCTTGGAAAGAAATTCACCTTTCAGCAGGACAATGATCCCAAGCACAAGGCCAAAACAACACTGGAGTGGCTCAAGAACAAAAAGGTGAATGTCCTACAGTGGCCCAGTCAAAGTCCTGATCTCAATCCCAGTGAGAATCTGTGGCACTATTTGAAAATTGTGGTCCACAAGCATTGTCCAACCAATCTGAACAACCTGGAGCAAATCTGCCAAGAACGGGCCAAAATCACTCCGACACTGTGTCCAAAGCTGGTACATACTTACCCCAAAAGACTTAAAGCTGTTATTGCAGCGAAAGGTGGCTCTACCAAATATTACTGTTTGGGGGTTGAATACTTATGCAAGCAAGATATTTCAGTTTTTTATCTTTCTTAAAAATATTTCCCAACATAAAACCAATGTCACCTTACAATAATTGATTTTGAGTTTAAGTGTTTAAAAAAAAAAAAAATATCGAACAGAACGAAATTTCAATGTATCATTTGTAATTCAGTAATATGAGAGAATTGGTCAGGGGTCTGAATACTTTTGCAAGGCACTGTATATAGATAGATATACACACACATACATACACACACAAGTGGATATAACTACTTACTTATTTATTTTTCAATGTATAACCAAAAAACAAAAATTACAATAATACCTGTGTACGGGAAATTAAATCCTATGCCCTATAGTCAGGTTATCTATTATCATCCCGCTTTCAGGTACTCGTCTCGTCTGTGGCAGATCTGCTTCGCCTGGGTTTGGTACCAGGAACAGTAGACTAAATAAAACGGACGCAGAGGAGTGAACTCAAACCCGCAGACCTAACTGATACACAAGTACAGTTGCACTTTCGATTCGCACAAATTACAGAGATATGTTGGTACACAATCTCTCAGTGCTCGGCGACTGATAACCACATCACAGGTGTTCCTCTCCCCATCACTCGCTCGCTTTTTCGCCCAGTGGGTTCTTGGTGTTTAACATGTTATCCGGGTTACGGAGTGGAGTATCCTAAATATTTAATACGAAACTTTACGATCCCAGGAATATAACCTCTCCCAATACTTTCCCAGTTCACTCTCTTTTAGGATTTCCAGCGCTTCAGTCGCATGGGTCCTTCGTGGCTCGCCGACTCTCATCAGTGACGTCTGCCTAACTGTGGTGGGAGTGTGAATATTTGCACGTCTTTTTTGGACAGAAGTTGTTACACTGTGAGGTCGTTTGTTATTAAATACAGTCATTATTGAACACCAAATGGTAATTTTATTTCAATAATTAGCATGCCTCATTTTTAAGTTTTCGTAAGATTCTTTTTTACTTCCATCTTAAAATGTTTCAAATTCTGTATCGTTGTATCAATAGCGTTTGTTTTTAATGATATAGGGTACATACAGTAGTGTAGCGCTAGAAGTGACGGGTCGCTATTCCCACCCCCTCGGTTTATTTCTAGTAGCTACGGTATTTAGGGCTAACAAGTACACCAGTTGATTACAAATTCAGACAATGAGGTATTGAGATATTATTGTAAAGCAACTACACCTACAATGGGGTATGAGATTATATTTCCACTGTACTGATAGCATAAAAGTGTATCCAGTCACATATATATTATGTGTGCTAATTTTGCGGCGTATTATTAATAACATATAAATATAATAATAATAATAATACGAATTGTGGGGGTGGGGTGGGGGTGGGGGAAGAGCTTATATCGAATATAGAATGGTTTGGTTCACAATCAGCTCGTCTCACTATCCCCAGCCCCACAAAGCAGGAAGTCGCTAGAGTAGAGAAACCAGACAAAGTCGTTAGATGTCGCTATGTAGACATTCTGAAGTCGTCAGAAATGACGGCACTTAATTTACCACTCCTCTGGGAATCGCTTAACCGGAGTAAATACCAAACAATATTAAATATATTAATGATGGCTGATCATTTTGAATCGTCCTATGTATATCTGTCTGGGTTATCTACCTATAGTTAGTCTGGTGCCATTGATTTTATTGTAACATTATTCATCACTTATCACTGATTTACTACATCGTTTGTTTAAACAATTGATGTCGTTCGCTTCCACTAACAAAGGGGCAGTAGTTGTCGTAGTTACTTGCATTACAATTAGCAGGTCACTCGTGATTTCTTTGGTTCACAGCCGCAACCAGCTGCGCAGCAATGTCTCAAAGCTGCGCTGTGCAGGATCTGCACACATTTCTGCGGGAGAAGTTGAATGACGTCACGCAGCAGTACGCAAAGAACGCGCATCTCTAAGATTGTGTTCAGAAGTGTGCTGATCTGTGCAGAACAGAAATCTGCACTGCGTGAAGAGCGCCGCCGCTGCCTTGAGACTGGAGAAGCGTGGTGGATTGAGCTGCGTGTGACTCGTGTTGCGATGATGCAATACGGCGACTTCTTTCTCTGAAAATCCTTTGTCGGCAGTTAAAGTCGCTAGTCGCTTTGACAATGTTTTGTCGCTAGGGAAACCCGTCTAGCGACAAAAGCTCTAAGTTGGCAACACTGATTACTATGAGCGCCATTTCTGCCAAAACTAGCCAGCCGTTTGTCAATTTGTTTGTTAATTCATCAATTTGTCAAGCAATTCGTCCATAAATTTGTCAGTTCATACAGTAATTAGTAAACGTATTTGTTAATCCATCTAATAATAAATTAATTAATGTGTCAATTAATACGAAAGGCTGTACGGACCTGCAAATTTTCAATCAACCTGACAAACTTCCAACTGTCAATCTCGCACTGTCCCGAAAACACTGCAACTTTTCTAGCCAATGGAAGCCCACACTAATATTTGAATCAATGAAAATCCAGCGTCACTTAAAACGGCTTCAGCCTTTAATATTTAGAAGGGCGTTTCAAAAGACATTTTATTTAATAAGATAGTCGATTCCGCCAGTTTTCAACGGAGACTTCAGTCCCACTGCGCGCAAAGCATTGTGGTATATAGAGAGTATATAGGCAATACAATTCTATGGAGAGTAAATGCAGGCGTACGAAATGTTGCTGGTTTTTGCCATGTTAAAAAAAAAAAAAACATAAAACTTTTGAAGTAGATTTCACATTTGCCAAGGCCTTTTGAGGAAAACTGCAATATTAGCAAATTATGACAATACGTAGTTATTATGAAAAATGCTATTTTCTGAGCACTGTCCCGTTAGCAGAAACATCTCTTTAAATAAGCGTATTGATTAAATCATTTTACAGTCCGGTAACACCGGTTACTTTAGAAATACATAACATAAAATATTATCAAGACACAGCAATATAGTACAATGAACAAACTACCGGCATTTTTTTTTTTTTTTTTTTACCATGACGGAGGTCTCCGTTGAAAACTGGCGGAATCGAGTATCTTGTTAAATAGAATGTCTTTTGAAACTCCCTTCTAAATATTAAAGGCTGAAGCAGTTTTAAGTGACGCTGGATTTTCATTGATTCAAATATTAGTGTGGGCTTCCATTGGCTAGAAAAGTTGCAGTGTTTTCGGCACAGTGCGAGATTGACAGTTGGAATTTTGTCAGGTTGATTGGAAATTTGCAGGTCCGTACAGCCTTTCATATTAACGAATTGACAAATTAAGTAATTAATTATTAGATGAATTAACAAATACGTTTACGAATTACTGTATGAATTGACACATTTATGGACGAATTGCTGGACAAATTGACAAATTCACGAATTGACAGACTAACGGCCGGATACTTCTGACACAAATGGCGCTCCATAGTATGATAGTATGATTGCAGCTAGAGCTAATGAGACAGGTTTTGAAACAGAAAGCATCCGTTTGCAAAAAAAAAAAAAAAAGATGTGTAAGGCCACACCCTTTATTTGTTTGTTGCAATTGAGTTTTATCTTTTAAATGCATGTTTAATTTATTGTATCTACATTATTTCATATATGGGTCTAAACATTAAAACGGTTCCAATTATTACATCTAGTTGTAAAACGCTGACACCTCAGCACACATTTAATACAGGTTCCCGTCACCTCTACATTATTCACACCTGTTGTTCAACCCCAGGCATGCTATATTCGGACTTTTTTTTTCGTTATTTATCTCTCAAGGGTTTCTTATGGTTATTGTATTCTTTGCTTATTTGTATGGGTTATACACATGTATATCTCCATATATTAATAGGAGCAAAACAGTTCAATATTCTACACGTGAAGTATGGAAATGATCTCCCTGCCCATCAGAAGTGGGGGAGCAGCGCTGTCCAGCGACCCCCCAGCACTACACCCCTGCGGTACATAATTCCAAACTGTTCTTGACATATCGGTTTCCATGTTGCAGGGGTCCCGGTTTCCAGCGACTTCAGGTAGCACAACACTGTATATACCGTTTGTCAAAATAACATCAGACCTGTCAACTCTCCCGTATTCACCGGGAGTCTCCCGTATTTTGGACCCTTCTCCCGGCCATCTCCAGGGACAGATTTTCTCTCTGTACTCAACTGTTAAACCCCCTTATGTCAGCAAACCTTTAATGTCTACAAAATTCATGGCCGGTGTGTGATTAGTGCAATCCCCATCTGATCTTAGCAGGGTTTAGGACCCAGGGGAGTCCTGTGGCAGGTCATACTTAGGCATGGGATGGGCATTAAACCATAAACATTGGTCAAAAGAACAATGGAGAAGACAGAAGTGTGTTCTGGACAGCAGGTTTTGAAAGTGATTTGCTGGCCTTCCCAGTAGCCAGGCCTTAACCCCATTGAAATATTATGGGATGAGCATGACAGGAGAGTGAAAATAAAGTGTGCAACCAGTATAAATATGCTCTGGGTGATGATTAAATGCATGGACACAAAGAGATGGTTATACACTGCTAAAGTTGTGTGACAGAATGCCTAGAGTATGTGCTGGTGTGATTGCTAACAGGGGTGGGGGGGTATTTTGATGTGCAAAGTTTGCAGTAAAATGCCAGCAAAACATATCCTCTTTTGCATTTTCTTTTGAGAAGGTTAATAAGTTTTCATATAAATCAATAGTTTATGTTACAGGTGTCCCCGTAATTTTGATTGCCAGTATATACACACACACAGCTATGCCCAAAAGGTTTGCAGGATCGGTGGATCTTTTTTTTTTTTAGTCCTTTGTAAATCAAAAATAGATATATATTATATATTATATATTGATATATATATATATATATATATATAATCAGTTATAAAAATGGGTGTGTTAATCAACTCACAGATGGCTGGTGGCACTACCAAGATACTAAAAAATAAAAGACATGGTCCAAGAAGTTAACCAAAATATGAATTATTAAACAAATATTTTATTTCTGAATGGCACTAAAACAATATAATACATTACTCTGCTGTTAACACTGCTACAGTTTAGTACTTTAAAAAATATATGAATACTGTAGCAAAACTGAAACTATTCAATTAACAATTTTACTGTTTCCGACCGGGACAAAAAACTAAGGCTGAAAACTGAGACAATCACAGTTTTCCTGGTATGTCTGGTAACCCTAATCATACTGTAAGTATGCAGAGTTAGCAACTATCTGGCAAACCAAGTTATGTGTATACATGTCTAATGCTAAATCCTAAAGCCAGTTAGCATATCTCACTGGAACTGCACTGTGTATTAATTGCCCTTGATCCTGCACCTGAGTCTTTCTAATGCACACAGACCACCACTTCCAAACCATCACATCTTGTTGACCATTTTCAGTGCTTGCTCAGACTTGTTACAGTATTTGTGTTGAATTTAGTGATGTTATTAAAAGGACCCTATAAGGAATTAAAGGTTTGTATATAAATCCTCGGAGGTTCAGACCATTAACTACTTAAAAACCTTTATCAAGACTGGCCAAAACAGTGAATGCTCATCTCAATCAGAACTATCCAGAACATTTACATATACAAAAACAACCAAGTTGAAGGGATCAGCGGTAAAAAGATGATAATGATAATTCCTGAAGTGACAACCTGTAGACCAGAAACAGAACAGCTCATACTTAAATAGGACATGACAGATAAAGTTTCATGACTATGGTAAGAATGGAGTTAACCAACAAAAATGAAGGTTCCTGAAAAGATTAGACATTACTGTGTAAAATGCCAGCCTATTTTATATGGCATACCTTATTCTGCATAATACTCTGTAATATCCTGTATATAATACAACATATTAATTCACAGTAGATAACTAGTTGCTACCCTCAGTGGCCTTCACCATAGTTTGAATTAAAAGTATATTTAGAATTAAGATCTGCTAATTCTTCCTTTAACAATGAACCCCCTATGTAAGTACTCCACTGTTCAACAAATAGAGGAAGCTTTTAAACAAAAGTAATTACTGGTGTTCAAGGTGGTGTTTGATTAAACCTGTGTGACCAGTTTAAAGAAACAACTACATTCAACACAGTACAAGCCAAGTCAGATCTCAAGAAAATAAAAACTCCTCTGAGATAAATTGATCAACATGTGTGAGTCGATAGTGGTGACAAAGTTGTGACCTTTCCTCCCTGCATGGGTGTTTGTCTGTGTGTATTTGTTTTTCGACACACGGTACACCTTATGTGATTCATGAGGTTAGTAAACATTCCAGGTGCAGTGGGATATTTCTGTAGAAAGTGTGCAATGTTAAAAGGACTGGCTGGAAACAAACAGGACAGATGTACCAATATTTTTGCAGATGGTTTTGTGACAGTCAACAATAAACACCTCTTGGATAATCACCACTCGGAGCTCTGCCTGTTCACCATTAGAGCACACCAGTGAATTGCACAAGTTTAATCAGACACCCCAGGGAGCATACCCAATTGACAGAAACATATATAAACTGACAAAGAAAAAGCAAACTTTTTACATTATATCATAATTCAAGCCAAGTGTGTTCCCTTGTTCATATTGCCTCGTGTACTTGCCTAGATTTTCTAGATGAAGCTGTAAATTCACATTTTAATGGGAAGTTGTCTCGTTTTATTTGGCAAGAGTGAAATTGTTTCACACTCTTGGTATTTATGACGGAATTTCTTTTTTTCTGACAGTCTGCCTCCAGGCGCCAGCCCAATTAACACGTGACCACCCTTGCGGACCTGGTGAATGCAATGACTACGGCGGCGTGATTAAGATGAAGTGCAGCTGGTCAGGCTCGATTTCCTTAATTCCTTAGCTGTGTGTTTACAGATTGTCTACGGAATTCAGAGAAACGCCCTTCCTAGAGACATCCAGATCACAGGACCGTTTCCAAAGATGGAACTGGAAAGGGTAAGCGAGCTGGATGGGTGAAGCACAAGCCAACTCAATTTTGCGCAGAACACGACAGGTACAGAATACCTTATGAGGTCGGTGCTTGCTTTGGAGATGGAAAATACATATGGGAATTTCTAATAGTGCTGTTGGTTATCGGTTCTCTGGAGCTCAAGCTGCAGTCGCGTTCTTTGTTAATAATAAACAACGTTTAACCTTGTTTGAAAGACGCTGTCAGAGTGGTGTGTTTGTTTTTACCTTTTATGAAGTTGGAATAATTTAATACTTTAGCTACAAGGTGCAGAAAGTAGCGTTTTTGTTTCGTCATTTTAAACGACCATAGGATACATTTAATATATGTATAGATGTAATTATATGCGATGCCTCCGGACACAGGTACACACGAGGAAGAGCTGATATGCAAATTATACACACCCATGTTAATAATCCAGTGTTGCTTAGGTCAAGTTTAATGTGTACTGCCAATAATGCATGAACGTAAGATCTTCACCGCACCTATTAATTTCTGATGACTCTGGACTGCAGGCAGTACCAATCAGTTTAATTAGGAACATTTAATCACCAGATAAAATACAAATACAGTGCTTTCTTTGTCCTGTTGTGATAAATACCTTCTTTATTTTGGGGTAAAATGTATGCTGTCTGTTCTTTTGATAGTCTATCTGTATGTTTTAAATGTCTATGATACAACTTGAAAAGGACATTCTGTAGCACAAGTTTTCAAGGATTCGAAGGACAGGCTTGTTCATAGTAGAACCTTGATCTAACTGCTGTGCAAAGACGGTCTTATTTTCGCCAGTGACTTCCAGAGTATGAGTCTGGAGGAATGTTTTTGCATATATCTGTTGAAGCACTAATTAAATTAGGCATCTGTCTGTATGTCAAATTTACATTACCAGAAAGATCACATAAACATTGACAGACTTCTTGTTTAAATGTTTGTCTAAGTGAATTGATTTCTTAATTTAGTTTCCAAAGCCGGGCCTTACACACAGGTTGCTTTGTTACGCACCTGGGTGCTACCTGAACCTGGAGAGTGGCTACTCAGGATGCCCACCCTTCTGTGCCACTGGTCACAAAGAGCCATTCTCCCTGATGCGTGTTTCACTTGCAAATAAGGATTGTGTGAACCTGGATTAAGTTTCACCTGCTGCAACTATTAGTAATGTAATAATAAACAGGCTCTGACGAAGGAATATGAACAAGCTGTAGACTACACAGAAAGGTAAACTTTAGAAGAATGTAGTGAAACGGCACCAAAAGATTTACTGCAAAGATTGGAGGTTCTTCAGTAAGCTTTCCTGACACATTAGGATTTGAGACTTGTGTTCAGCCCTCTGGGTGCAGCTCTTGACACCCAATCACGTTTCAAGGCGCTATCTTTTAGTATTCATCACATCCGCCTACAGACAGTCCTGTTGTATAAAGAGTGACAGCAATGCAAATCTCTCTGTGATCATTTTACTTGTTTTTTAAAGTAATAAACCTCAAACCATGTCAGCTGCCACCCTGTCTGGATTTGATAAGCTAAGTTGTCTGCAGAGTGTTGTCTCTGTAGATGGAAAGGATTCTACTTGTGTGATTAAAAACAGAACATTCTCTGCCTTGTAATGCAGGAAAGCAGTGGGAAGGAGCATGAAATACAGAGAATTATACATTAAATTGTTAATACCAATAATAAATCGGCTTAATATTTCTGCTGCATGACATATTTTTAATGTTATTTTGTTTTGTGTTTCTATTCAGGTTTCTTCAGCCCTGGGACCACAGTTCTTGTGTTAATTATTTTGAGTGTTTGGAGTTGGGCTCCTGCCACGTGCTAATGTAGACAAACTCGGAAGGGTCCTGTGGAGACTGGAGCCCCCCCCCCCCCCCGAAGGAGTGGGACCTGTGGTGTCACTTTTAGGCAGAATGGGAAACCTGATTGCAAAAGAAAGCTTGGCGGCTGAAGGTAGCTTTTCACTTCTTTAACCCTCTTGCACAGCTCCCAGATCACTGCTCGTTTACCGATCTAAGGATACTGTACGCATTCTCTGACCAGAACACTAAATGTACAAAAAAAGTCAAGTTCTTAAAAGGATGCGCTGTATGAATCATCTAAGGTGTCCAGATTAAACGAGAACTGGTTTTACGGGCCCCGTTTGTCATTGAGAAGCTCTTGTTCCAGAACGTCCCCTCTGACATAAAAATAATGGGAGCAAGTTAAAGTAAAAGTTTGTAACCTGTCAGGTGTGCTGAGCGTCGCAGAAATTCACATTCATTGAATGAACTGTTTTTCTTGTGTATGTATATGTCACACGTTATTATATATATATATATATATATATATATATATATATATATATATATATATATATATATATATATATATATATATATATATATATATATATATATATATATATATATATATATATATATATATATATATATATATATATACATATGTGTATAAATATGTATATGTGTGTGTGTAATAACATTTTAAAACTTTTCCTGACCATACAATATGTGGTTCATTTATCCACATTTAATTTTGACTGTAACTGGAAAGAAAGGGATTGGAAAGTTAAGGGCCTGGTAGCAACATAATCGCCCAATTGTGTGACATTGGTGTCAGATTGGGCTGGCTCTGGCTGTGATGTAGGGAGAGAGGGTGGGGAGGTATGATAAGAATGTGCCAGAATTACTGCTGTGATAGAACCAGTTTAAAAATCACTCGTCACGTTCATTCTGCTCATAACTGGGGTCTGCACACAGACACACATGCGTGGGTTGGGAGAAGATACATTATCATTGTTTTTTGAAAATAAAACCAGAAAACCCCTAATGAGATCTGCCAAAATGTGCAAGTATCCTCTGAAAGAGTAGCTCAGTTTAGTAACCAGGTTCCAAACACTATCTCTCTCTCTCTCGCACCCCCACCCCCCCACACTAAGATGTGTACTTTTAATTTATTAAAAAAAAAAAAAAAAAAAAAAAACTTAAATTTAACCACAGAATCTGATTGAGAATTTAAAGTTTAATTCATTGAGTTGAATATGTAAGATAATGACTGACCTGATGTGTGCTTCTTGTTTCTGTAGGGACCAATCAGCAGATTGAGGGACAGGGTCCTGTGGATTGCGTGTCCTACATGCCTCACGAGGGACAGGGTCCTGTGGATCGCGTGTCCTACATGCCTCACGAGGGACAGGGTTCTGTGGATCGCGTGTCCTACATGCCTCACGAGGGACAGGGTCCTGTGGATCGCGTGTCCTACATGCCTCACGAGGGACAGGGTTCTGTGGATCACGTGTCCTACATGCCTCACGAGGGACAGGGTCCTTTGGATCCTTTATCCCATGCACCTCAATCTCTCACCTCCCCAGACAGGGCAGCGCTCTGCCCCCCACCCCACTCCACTCCTGCAGTACCAGGCAAGCCAGACAGGAGGTGTTCTCAGGACAATGTCACCATGGATACAGGGGAGGACTGGCCTGCTGTCAGGAGCAGTGATAGAAGAGCAGTTTCTCTACCTGTGAATCTTGGACGGGACATGCCCAGTGAGGATCTCTCTAGGAGCCAGGAAAGCTTGGTGGCGTTGGACAGCAAAGGACGTTACAAGGAGGAGGGGAAACCAGTACATACTGCGAACTGGGATATCCAGCCAGACAAAGCCACAACTCATCATGTGAGATGCACTTCAGCCTGGAAGGACTCGGAGTGTTTAAGCCCAGCGTACTCCACAAAGAGACAGTGCAGCTCATCTTCATCCCTAGCCTCTGGGCCCCAACGTGATCAAAGAGACGGCAGTCCAGTGCACTGGGGTGAGAAGGACAGTGGCCTGGATCATTCAGCCGAGCAGGACAGCACAGTAGCAGATTCACCAGATGAGATGGAGGGGTTTGTGAAGGAGACCAAGGATAGGCTCCACTCTTCTGAGTGTGGGACCCAGAGTGGCACTGCCACTCCTACAGACAGTGGTAAGTACGACTGTAGGTTGTGAAAGTGAAGTCTTGCTGGAGTTCAACAGCAGACCACAGCCAGCGAACAGGGAGAAGGGGAGCAGCCATTATTTTGCAGTAGTAAATGGTAATAACACAAAAATGTGATACATATGGCAATGTTTCACCACCTATAACATCCAGATTGTAGAACTAATTTTGCTTCATAGTTGAATGAAAAGTTATGTTAACATATTGAGTTACATACTGTTTTCCATATACGTAATGAAAAACGGATAATGAGACATTTTGAAGTCTAACATGAAATACTGTACTTAGGGCTTCCGGTAGATTTTTGCAGGTTCTTTGTTTAATACATTTTTATTTATTTATTTTTATTCTCTCAATCTTAAAATAGCAGGTGCTGCAAAACTTTTGTCCATAGCTGTGCATGTCTAAAGTGACTTCACATGTGTTCAACAGAGAAAACCCAGTGTTGAGTTTCTTTCTCTGTCTCAAAGCTGGAATTTAACTCTCATTCCAAGCTCTACATGCTTTCAGTTACTTTTATTTATTTAACCAGAACAAATGTCCTTCACATACACATTTCAATGGGATCATGGCAAGATTACAGGAGAAAATAATAATTAATGAAACAAAACCACATAATGTACCGAGTATGAAGCCATACTGCTGGAAATGAATAAAACGTAAAAACCCATTTAAAACAAGTCCTTAACGTTTTGAGGCCCTGGAATTGTGTAGCGTACATGAACTGCACTAACTCAGTATTTATTTATTTATTTATCTATCTATCTATCCCGGAAGTTACTTTGAGATTCGAAATCTTTTTCAAGAGACACCTGGCCAAGAAGGCAGCCAGCCGTACAGAAATATAATAACATTAAAAAGACAACTGATTAACACAAAATGGTATATGCATGTTTTTAAATTTGTGCTTCAGGCTATTGCTCTGTGTTTTGTATGTGTTTTTGTCACTGTGTGTGAGAAGAGAGACGGCCTCCCTCAGTATGTCAGTATTATACTGGGGGGGTCCGGTGCAGAAAGAGATTATATAAGAGTTCAATAAAATGTGTGTGTGTTTTTCTAGAGTCTGTGAAGTGTTTGCGTGCGGAAAAAGAAGAATTGCTGACTGAAATAAAAAGTTTAAAGGAGAAGATGAAGGTGAGTTGAATCCTTGTCTCAATACAGGGGACCGTGACACACTAACACTATTGTTTCAACTTGCATCTGTAAACCTTATTTTTCATCTTGGCAGCAGCTGAGTGGAATACCTCCTTTCCAAACACTTTAAAATAGTCACAGTAGATTCGTTGAAGCCTATTTCATTTATACCTAAAACTGGCCAAGTTTAGGTACAGCAAATAATATTGCCACCTCATGCGCTTTATACATGTGTTTGAGGCAGATATGTCTTAAAATAAAAACCTGATGATTTAGTGTTGTACTGTGTGTTGTAGTGTATAGGACTTCTTGGATTTAAATAATGTACAGTTCACAGAGTGGGTGGGAATTACTGGAACAAAGAAAGACCAATTTAGATCCACACCAGGATGTGCAGGCTCCACCCTGCCCTCAACCAGGCAGTGCAAACACTGTCATTGAAATCAACAAGTCCTTGTCACATGTGCAAAAAATGTGTTCATATCCAGCTTGGCACACAGACAGGGCACACCCAGGCTTAACTCTTACTATTGAGGACGTTTTTTTAAATTAGAATTCACTATACAAGAATGTCCATCTGTGAGTCTAGACTTCCCTAACTGAGATAACTGCAATACCAGGTGGACTCAGAAGAGTGGAGTCAGTTCCAGGCTGACCTGCAGGTGGCAGTGTCTGTTGCGGACAGGTTGAAATCGGAGGCAGAGGATGAACTGAGCATGCTCGGCACAAGATTACAGGAGACCGAAGCAGAGCTGAGTGCTCTTAGACTATTGCATCAGGAGATGGAGAAAGAGTTTAAGGCTCTCAAGGTATCGCATGAGGAAACATTGTCGGAGCAGGTCATGCTCAAAGCAGCCTATCAGGAAATGGAGACGGAGCTGAGGGTGCTCCGAACAGGTCGCCAGGAACAGGAGGTGGCAGTCTGCCGGAAAGTACAGGACAAGCACGAGAGGAGCAGGTGAGCTGGAACTGAATAATCCTCTTACTGGGACTGATTTCAGCTAGAAGTGTAGTAATCGTAACAAAGATTTTAAAGTAGCATCAGGGTTAGCAGCACACTAGTTCTGCTCCCAGTTCTGGGTTTTCCCTCAATGATTCAAATTATTTACATGATCACGTTTAGCTCCTATTATTCAGTGCCCCGATCTGTGTAGTTTTCTTTCTGTTTATGGGCTGCTCCATCGTGCTGTAGAACAGTGGATGCAGGAGAGCTGCTGAAAGAAAGACGCCTCTTCAAACTCTCCCTGTCCTCCCTGCCTCCCCCTACTGTGAATGGAGACTCGCACCACTGGAAATCCACGCAGTCTTCCACAGAGCTACTTTTCAACGAGGTAGGGCTACAAATATGTACACAGACAACTGAGATGCCAATTTTCTCCTTCCCAGGGTTAAGCCTAGGTCCAGGGTTCAATGACCCACCCCCCCTCCCCAATATGCAGTATGAAGGTGCAAAATGAGATGCAAACCTGCAGAGGTTCTGTAAGGTATCTCTTTCCCAGAGCTCTGCATAGTTGGCATACTGTTACTGTTTCCCATATTTTATGAATGCACTGCCAGCTTGGTTTAAGATCATTTTATGTTTGTTTTTTTTTTTTTTTTTTTTAGTAAGCAGTAAATATTTAACACCTGCCTAATTTTTTACAATTACAAAAATGTTAACTTTAGCCCAGGATTTGTCAGCAATAAGTAAAATGTCTTGGCTTTCTAAAGGTTCTTGACCCTTTGGTTTGCATGGTGTCTCTGTAAAAGAATAGGCTACTGCCTTCAATTGCTTTCATTTCAGATTCTTAATGTGACTGAAAGCAGTGAGCTACCTTTAAGCAATGTGACAGCAGGAGCAGCCTACTAGTACCAGCACACCATACTTGTACCTGCATGAGCACAGCCAAACTGTGCCTATCTTTCACACTTAACCATACAGAGCGAAGTTAAGTCATCTTACAAATACCGGTTGATGTTTTGTCAAAAGCCTGGTAAACGTGCTTTAGAAATACAGTCCCATAGGTTTACTTTTTGCTACAGTAATGAAGAATACTGCACATAGGAAGCTAGGGGAATCTCACAGGAGCCCCATATTCTTTTCTGAATTTTTTTAGGGGGACCCATTACCTGTAACATGTGAAGGGAATGTGTTGTGGCAATGATATTGAAACCTTGCTTTTATTTAAATTCCAACAGCAAAAAAGGAACCCTTGCATTTGTGAAGTTTAAAACACTTAATGGGGTTTCTGTTTTGATTCCAGAAGGAGAAAGCTTCCAGAGGATGGAGGGTCAAGAAACCTGAGGAGGCCTGTGTGAGCCCAGCACTCACTGCTGCAGGTGCACATTCTGAAAAAATAAAATAAAATACGCATACGCATCCCAGACAAGGCTGATCTGTGCCCTTGAAATACTTTATCCAGACATCAGAACTGCAAGTTGAGCACTTTTGCAAACATTTATTCACACAGATAAAATATAAACACTGGAACAAAATAAAACAAATAAACAAACCAAAACCTAACTCCATCAAGGAGCTCTAACTAAACTTATCAATTCAAAACTATAAACCCAGATGGTTAAGCCATTTACCGGTTCTGCAAAGCCCAACACAAGTATCAAATACCTTTCTTCAGGTCTTGTTACACCCAGACCTTCGCCTTCACACAGACAACAAATATTTTGATCTGCTCTTATGCACCTGCCTGCCGAACTACAGGCAGGTCCCTCATTCTATTGGAGCCAAGTGTTTCCCATACTTGCTCTAATTACAAACTCCAAGGCATTCTGGGTGATGTAGTCCTCTCTTCTCCCTCTACTCTGCCACTAATATATATATAAAACGCTATTATATAAAAACTTAAACGCCTTTGGTGTTTATTTACAATATTTGCCAGCAGACCCAGTGCGTATTGACAATATATATAATAATGTATATCGTGGTGGATGGTGGCCCATAAAATGGGGAGACAGAGGGTTTGGGGTCCCCTTAGCCCCCAGCAGCAGTAGATTCTTACTATTGTATTCTGACTGACATCACTGTTATTTGTTTGGCAGACGCCTTTTATCCGCGTTGACTTGCAGGTGTTACTGTACAGGGCTACAATGCAAGATTAATATTAAAGTACAGTATAGTTCACAGAAAATGCAAATTGATACTACTAAAATACAATATGAAAAGGATGCAACAACTTAGGATTACAACAAGTTCTATCTACAATGACATAGTAGTGTGACAGTGCCATTAGCTGAGGGTCCAGTGCATAGCAGTGGAAGGGGTAGATCAAGAGATCTCAAGTGCAGTCTGAACAGGTTTTACTCCAGTCGGCCAACAGAGAAAAGAAAATAGTAGCCCGTCATCGTTTATTATCATATACTTAACTGTTACACACTGCCAGCATGTTTAAAATGCACTTTATACAAAATGGATAATAACATTTAGATTTTCATGACCACATCACCAACATGCTTTATATGCAATATTTTAGAGACAAAAAATCTACTTAATTTGCTAAACTTAAATGACAACCAAAATAATTATATACCGTACAGGCAAAAAGAGTGAACAAGTTTGCCTGTGCTGGGGAAAATGAACTGCTGGAGCTAAAATAATATAAATACGATTTCTAACAAAGACAAACTAAGAAAAATAACTAAACCAACAATGAGATTTGTTCCCAGAGAAAGTAAGTGATATCGTAATATGAATCTTTGAAAATGTCTCACTTTACTGACTCTACTGGTGTCAGAATGCAATGCATATGGGGGGTACCTCTCAATCTGCCCATATTTCTTAAATGAAGAAAATAAGTTCTTGTAACATTTAACGTTTCTCAAATGAGAGGTCTGGGTCAAAAATGACACCTATTTCAGCTCTAATATCTGTACAAAGACAGTCAAGTACAAAATTAGATGCAAGTATATTCTTGCATTGTTTCTGAGGTTCCAATATCATCAATTCTGTTTTGTCGGAATTTGGCAACAGAAATTTTTTTAAACATCTAATTTTTGATGTCAGTAAGACAGATTTTCAGATTATTAGCAGCAGATCCATCACCCTGCTTGAGGGGCAGGTAAAGCAGAGTATCATCAGCATAACAGTGAAAATTAACTCCATATCTGAATAATATTACCTAAGAGTAGCATATAAAGAGAAAATTAAATTGGTCCAAGAATCGAACCCTGGATGACCCCACGTAACGGTCTCCTCAATTTTTACAAACTGAAACCTGTTGAGCGAGAACCGGAATCAGAACAGGACAGTACCTTACAGTCCCACCATATTTTCAAGGCGATCGTTTAAAACAGAGTGATCAATGGTGTCAAAAGCTGCACTTCAGTCCGGTAAAACAAGAACCGAAGGTGAACCCGTGTCTGAGAGGGCCATTTGCCACTTGAATTCATGCCATCTCAGTGTTATGACCTAAAACCAGACTGACTTTTCTCAGAAATGCTCTGTGCAGCAAGAAATCTGTTAAGACCGGCCAGTTGTTGTTATTTCATTATTTATCCAAGGCGACTTGGAGACTAGGCTGCATGAACTATGCATCAGCTGCAGTCACTTACAACAACATCTCACCTGAAAGACGGAGCACAAGGAGGTTAAGTGACTTGCTCAGGGTCACACAGTGAGTTAGAGCTGGGATTTGAACCGGGGACCTCCTGGTTACAAGCCCTTTTCTTTAACCACTGGACCACACAGCCTCCTGTTAAGCACACTGGAATTAAGGGTTAGCTTCTTGAGCAAAGGTTTTATTACTGCTGTCTAGAAAGAATTTGGAACAATACCAGATGAAAGAGTGCTGTTAACAGTATATAAAACTGGTATTTATTTTTGGATATACTTCTTTTAAAAGTGTAGCAGGAATGGGATCTAATGTACATGTTGTGGGTTTTGTCTTTTTAATTGATGCCTAGCTGTTGTTCACATATCAATAAAAATGCTGTAAAGGTTTGATTCGATGTAGACAGACCAAGAATATTTGCGTCACTTATTTTTATCAGTTGACATGTTTCAATTTGGTATACAGTTACGGATGTCCGTAACTTTTCTTTTTTTATTGAAGTGCAATGCCTATTAACTTGAGCAGTGCCAGAAAGTCTCTACCAAGAGGATCTCTGTTGACATCAACATGTACATTAAAATCACCTAAAAGTAAGATCCTATCATGTTTGACAGTAATTGTTGATAGAAACTCCCTGAATTAAGATTAACTTGGCTCGAGGGGTGTTGTGACGGGGTACACACCACCCCTGTGCGTATTTTGTTTATTTTGTATTTGTGTTGTATTCTTTTAAATGCATTTTATTTTGCACTGTTTTAGGTTGGCAGAAAAGGGTTAATTGCCTCCCCTGCCAAATCAATTCACACGTAGAATGTGCCTGAGCCCGATTCTGAATCCTTGACAAGCAATTGAGCTCAGGCACAGCTGCATAAGAGGCAGGAACCTGTGTCTAGGTTGGGTGTTGCAGGAGTAAGAACGAGAGCCAGATGAGCGAAAACAGATATAAAACTGCAAATGCTACTCATGTGGGATTTCAACCAGCACAGTACTTATGTGTTTGTTGCTGTCTCTTTTATTTTGGCTCTCGTGCCATTTGTTTTTGTATAGTGTTTTGTTTGTTCAATTATTATTTTGTTTTATTTAGTACACACGCTTTAACCCACAGTATTAGTGTCTGTCCCTGCCTGGTCTGACGTCGCCACCAAGCTATCTTGTTCCCAGGGATGATAAATAACAGCAGCCAAAGTAGGAGTTTGGCCATGAAACGTAAGATAGGCTTTCAAAAATTAAACTCCTTGACAAAAATGGTTGCAATACCACCACCTCGTTCTTTAAGACGCACTTTCTGATAGAAGGAAAAACCTGAAGGACAGGCCTCTACCAGGGATGCATTTTCTTCTTGCTTCAACCATGTCTCAACTAAAGTACAATTCGTTTCAAGAATAAAATCGTTAATTAAAACGGACTTGTCCTTCAGCTGGATGGGAAAAGCCTGTGTGTGTGTGGAAGGAAACCTGCTTTTGGTGGAGCAGCAGGAGCTGCTAGCCTGGCTCTGTCAAAACAGTCTGGGAGATTATGGAGGAGGGGACTTGATGGCAAAGAGAAGGTGTGACATTGTTAAGCTATTAGGAAAACTCTATAAATATGGGAATAGACATTTAAAGGAGATGACATATTTTTTGTTTTGTCAGAGAAAAAGCAGGACGATCTAACTCTTGTCCAACATAACCGTGTTGGGATGGCAGCTGCAACATCTTTAAATAAGATCAGGTGAGTAATCACATGTTTGATTTATTTACCTTGAGATGCAACAGTTTAATAGATTACACTTTTTCAGATCAACTTTTAGGCATTTGGGTTCTCATTAGACTTCCCTGCCTTGATTCTCCTCTCGCTGCCTCTCTTGCAGACAGAGGGATGGTTTGAGTTCTCTGGTGAAGCGTCATGGTGGCTCCAAGAGAAATTCGCTTCTGCGCTGGTGCCAGAGCAGGACAGAGGGCTACCAGGTAGGGAGCTCCTGCACCCCCTTTATTTGGAACAGTCATGCAGGTTTCTGTATGTGAAACAGCAATTCACTACTGTAGTGTTTTTTTTTTTTTTCATTATCTGTGCACAAAAATGAGAATTATTACACTAAATAAAAAAAAAAAAACATGAATAGATAATATTCCATCTGAGCTGCTTTTCTTGCCCTATAAATGAGCATACGTGTCCAAGATTTTGTGAGAGAAAAAACAAATCCTGGCAGTGCAAGATCAGGGCTGGTCTTCTGGTATTTCCGTGATCTCAGCCTGACTGTTCTTTTAAATCTGCAGAATATTGACATCACCAACTTCAGCAGCAGCTGGACAGATGGCCTGGCTTTTTGTGCTCTCTATCATACATACCTACCCAACCACATCCCCTACAGCAGACTGAGCCCTCTCAACAAGGTGAGCTTCTCACTGTCTTATACACAGACCCTGAGCTGCTCGCTATCTGACCCCACAACTGTCCTTGAGGCTGCTCGCGAACTGTGATACACACACACAAGCTGCTCACTATCTGACCACACACACTGAGCTGATCACACACACACACACACACACTGAGCTGCTCACTGTCTGATCACACACACACACACTGAGCTGCTCACTATCTGATATATAATATGTACACACACGTTTGTTTATAGTGTTTGAGGACTTTGCATTGACTCTCTTTTTTTTTTCTTTTTTTTTTATTATTATTCCATACAAACAATACTCCACACAGTCTGAAAGTCAACCAACAAAATATTTGGGCACTTTTAGTTTGTTCAAAACAAAAAACAATAATGCCTGTTTAAACCCTACAAGAACTTGGTCTGTGTCCTCATAAGGTAGGTTTTGTCACACTCCATCCTTGTGGAGACTTTTTTTTGACCCAACAAGCACTATATAGACCCCCCCCCCCCCACCCACCCACACACACACCCTGAGGCTATCTGATACACACACAGCTGTGTTCGCTGTCTGATAAATCTGGAAGAATTTACTTGTCAAATTCAACCACCTTTTAAATTTTTTTTAGCACATTATTTGGGGTCTGATCACATGTACTTCACGTTTTTATAATAAGGCTAGGGTGAATGTGTGCAATTGTTGCAGGCTCTGGAGTGGTGCATACATGTAAATAAGGATTGTGCTCTTTATTCACAGAGAGAGAATCTGACCTTGGCATTCAAAACTGGTGATGGTATAGGAATACCACCGTCTCTGGTGAGTAACACCAAAAGAAGGTTAACCCTATAAACTTGCTGCACAACACAGCAGGTTGTTCTCCCTGACTATCTGTGGCTTGTGTAACAGAAAGGGGTTAATGGAAAAGCATCACACAACACTGCCTTTTGTACTCGTAGCCACCACATTCCCACACCAGATTTTAAAAGCTAGCTGAGATTTTATAATAAATCCCTTTGGCAAAATCAGGAGATAAACTGATATAATATAGCTGTTATCTGGCTTGCCATGTCCAGGTGAGAAACTTGCTTTCACACTTTGACTGCATTAAGGAGTATATGTAAAACATGTCTTCATTTGTGACACCGTTGAGTTCTTCTCTTCCACTTTGATTTACTTTAACAAGCATCAATCTGGACTATCACAGATGTTTTCAGGAAATCTAAATGTTGGTGGAACTGGTCAAAAGCTAAAACCTCTGAGATTTCCAGTTTAAATAAAAAGTAAAACTGTAATCTATTTCATGAAATTGAGATGGTGCTGTGGATAATTTGTTTGTATCTGTAATTCCTAGTGAATAACCGTGCTAGTGATATGGATATATAATATTAATAAACTGCTTGCCCCTGACCCAGTCTCTTTTTTGCAGACTGTGGAGGAGATGTTGAGAGCTGAGGGGCCAGACTGGGTGAGAGTGCTGGAGTATGTGGAATGCATCTACAAGCACTTTGAAATGTGAACACAGGAAATGCCAGCTGGAGGACTGTGTATCATTCTTTTGAATCTCCAGTGTGTGTCCTCACAGCAAGAATCATCCGCGGTTGACTGTAAGCTGTCATCCCACCTGAACGCAATGTGGTGCTGTACAGCTAATGGGGGGGGGGGGGGGGGGTGTAAGGTACACAAATTCACTTCTTTTAATGTTGGAAAGTACGGTATTTTGAAATTAGCTCTTGAAAGGTCAGTTCTACTCTGGGGCTGGGGTCTATTTATCTGGGAAACTAATTTTGATGCTTTTTTATGAAGTTATGAACAGAGGAGATGTTACCCTGTAGCTGATAAATAAGGGTATATTTTAGTAGAAATGGAAGGATGTATGAGTCAGCAAATTATTGTATTTAATTGGCCCTAATGAACAGTAAAACATGTCTCAAATGTTGCTGTAGATGCATCATATGCCAGATATATTCTTAAAGGGCATAGTCTTTTTTTTTTTTTTCTTTCTTTCTTAAGGTATGTTTTTTGTAAATAAGCACTATACTTTATTTGTCACTTTTTTTTTGTGAAAACTTCTCATACGTCCAATTTGAGGTTAGCCAATTGTTTTATGGCTGGTGTCTGATTTCTCCTATTTCCTGATTTTCAAACTGAACTTGCCCAAGTACTAATGCAGTTCAACTTTGGCTGTTCACACCTTTACCTGAGTTGGACAGGTGTGTTTCACATATTTAAAATACTAATAAACCTTTAAACCTTAAATTAATTTAAAATGAGTGTAATGCAAATATGTGAATTGGTGCCAAAGGTTTTGTAACATGAAGAAAAAAGTAAAGGAGCTGCTAATCCTGGTTTGTTGAACTGATAGATTTGTGTAGGTTGTATGTTGAATTGTCAATCAGTTGTTAATGGCAGACTGAAAACATGTTGATGTGAAATACTTCTGTTAAATATTTCAAATAAAGTGAATAGCTTACTGAAACATATGTGATTGTATTTAGGACATATTCACTAATATTCTTTGCCTTGCTTTCCTTTCTTGTTTTTCCATGCCCTTTACCCGTCAGTGCTGGATGTCCCAGGCGAGGCAGCTAAAGGGATTTATAGCAAGCCAAGCTCCACTGTGACACCCAAGCCTATTGCTGTTGTCACAAGGATGCAATCCTTTTTTTTTTTCTTTCTTATTTTGTTAGTAGATTGGAAGAAAACTAAACTGTATTTCTCTGTGTGAAGGAGCACACACAAGGAGGATTTAAGCAGAATTGAACAAGTTTTTTTTTTTTTTTTTTTTTTTGATTCCAATAATCAAGTGTCACACTTTTTTACAGCTTTATTATCATTATACACATTATAAACACTATGAAACCACGCTAAACAGGCTAAAAACTCAAATAAAACAAACCAGAATTGAGCTAGGGGAAGAAAAACTTCACTAAAAAACTTTACTAAAAAAAGAGCACACTAGACACGGTTAAACAAATAATTCTAAATAAAATTTGAACACCACCACAGACGCCAACATAATTTGGAACACACATGAAATAGCTTTGCAGTTTTAGCACAACTGGAGCCTACCACAGCGGTCCATAGGTACAAAAATAACCATCTAGTCACACACACATATATATATATATATACACACTCACACACACACACACAGTATCAGTCAAAAGTTTGAATACACTTGCTGCCAACTAAGTTTTTTTCATAATTGACAATGTTTTACATCGTATACGTTTCTGTAAATACTTGAAAATGAAAACACATGTTACAATATACAAAACATAGTGTCAAAGCAATGTTCAAGAAAATTGAAAGTTGTCTCTAAATCTCTGATTCCTCAAAATAGCCACCCTTTGCCTTAATAACAACTTGTGCCTTAACCCTCTCTGCGTCTTACAAATACTCGGCGGTTGGACCCAAATATTTCCCATTTTGACTCATCGGTCCATAAGTCTGACTTCCACTCCTCAAACATCCAGTTTCTGTGTTTTTTGGTGCAGGCAAGTCTCTTCCTCTTATTCTGTTTTGTAATGGTTTCCTTGCAGCAATTCTTCCAGCTAGGCCAGCTTCAAGCAATCTCCTCTGAACAGTGATGTTGAAACATCTGTACTTCTAGTAGCATTTAACTGAGCTTGTATTTCAGAGGCAGTTAATCGTCGGTTTTGCAGACTTGTGACTCGAATGAACTTGTTCTCTGATTCTGAAGTCACCCTTGGCCTGCCTGACCTTGTTCGGTCCTCATGAGTGCCAGTTTCTTCAAATCGTTTGATGGTCTTGGCCACAGCAGTTACATACACTTGCAAAGTTCTTGCGATTTGTCTTAAAGATTGACCTTCATTTTTTAAAGTAATTATCTTTTTTTCTTTGCTTAACTGAGCATATTTTGCCATTTTCTGCTCCCTTAAATTCAGGAATGACAAGCTTGTGCCTATGCTACCTATATTTACAGTAATCATGGACCCTCACCTGTTAATAATTGGTGACAAAAGGTTAATTAGGTAACATGCAAGTTAACTCAGAGAACATCTAACAAAGACACTTTTATACTTAGGCCAGTGTTCTAACACCGTGTTATACACATTTCAGACTTTTAACTGACTTGGGCTTCAGACTGAAATCCCCTTGCTTTGGGTGACCATTTCATTGAAATTGACAAGATTTACATTTTCATTTAAAAATTAAATTTTTGAATGCAATTCGCTTATGATTATCAGCTTATATAAGTACACGTATCATATAATGAAATATTAAGTGTTTATAGACAAGTTTATACAGTTAAAAGCATAGATAATCATGAAAAACCTGGTTTCAAGCAGGTGTACTCAAATGTTTGACTGGTACTGTGTGTGTGTGTGTGTGTGTGTGTGTGTGTGTATATATATATTATATATATATATATATATATATATATATATATATAGACAGATAGATAGATAGATCTTAAAAGAAAGATTAAAAAAAAAAGTTTGATTACAATTAAAACAAGTTCATCTCAGGCCAGATGATGCGGAACAGAACTTTTAAACCCGGAGAGGCTTGACAATGACACAATGGAATCTGGAAGGGCATTCCAGAACCCCAAGGCTGTCCCAAAGAAAGAATAACAGCACAACCAAAGAGATAAGGAATGCTTGTCAGAGCACCTCTCAACCCAGATCTTTTACGAACACAGACTGACATAGAGGTAGAACAAACACAGTGAATGCAAAACCTTATCGAAGTGAGAAAGTACAAAATAGGACCTTCTGCCACTTTTTGGATTAAGAGAAGAGGAACTAAGAAGGTTATCATAAGTAGAATCCCAATTCCAGTCACTCAATACAATCCTACAAGTATATCAAGCTGCTATATCAGCTGAGCTATAACTCAAGCTGCTTGGTATTGTATTTTTGAAATGGATCCCAGACAAAACAGTTGAACTCTAAAATAGGTCTTACCAAACTTGTAAAGATGCAAAACAACATCTGGAGGGGCCTCTCTAAAGGAACGAAAAATAAACCCCTAAACTCTTCTCACTTTACTGCAGATGTGTATTGTGTCCAGAACAAGTTCTCTGATACCCTAACTCCCAGAAGCTTGTATATTCTTTTTAACTTCTTTATATTATGAAATTATTAGATACATATTTGATATTGTGTAGGAAAAGGAGGATTTATCCATTTTTGTTTATATGTAGAAAAACATTTTAATGTCTAGGTAAAGAGATTAACCATTTAAGTACCACCACTTTTATGAAATCAGACAGAAATAGCCAGAAGTAACTTTGGTGCAGGTCTAAGTAATTGAGTTTGAAGGGTTGGAAAGTCAAGTACATATTATATATTGTTACAGTGTATAACAGGTGATAGATGGTCATTCACACCCTTAGGTACCTCTTGTGTGATTTGACAGTAGAATGTGTGTCTTGTTTAAATTAGAATGGCGTTGGACTTACACCCACAGACATCAACCACGTACACTTTGGATGTTATGGTTTGAAGGTAAATCATGAAAACCCACCTTCAACTGCACATTCTAAGATGGCCATTGTTCTCAATTTTGTTTTTGTTTTTTTGGCCCATTTTTGTAATCAGTCAGTTGTGCTTGATTCGCTGACATCTAGTGGACAAAGGAAGAAACTTAATCTACTGCTGGAACTTGGGTAATACATGTGTTGCAAAGTCACTTAATACAACAGTAGATAATAATTCGACTTTTATTGTCTCCCACTGGGGATGAAATCCCCTGCAATATAGTGGATACATTGAAAAGTGTTACCGAATCCTGACCAGGCAGATCATAATATCACATTAATATATCTGGAGAGCTGCTTATCCAATTATATTGAAACTTAGTATTAACTTCATTCTGCATAAGTAATTGAAAATGTCATGTCCTATTCATCCATCAATGTGTCACTCTTGCATTTTTGCATGTATCTGGTGAGCCATTTATCTAATGGTCATGAAAGATTTTTTAAAGTTTTTTAAGAGGCCCCACATAATAATCATTACATTTCATGTGGAAAGGAGTTTCAATCCACTGTTTGTGAATATGCATTGAGTAGCCCAGGCAGCATTTTAGAACTGTATATACTTGTATATCTTGTTTATAAATGGAAGTTTGTAAATTTGTATTGGTATATAATAAGTAGTTGAAGTAAACAGTTCTACACACACACAGGTTTATCTTGTGAAGCCCATGTCCTATTTGTGCGATTATACAGATTGAAATTAAATGAAAAAAAAACATGATGTTATACAAGTGTGGTAACATTTCAGCTCTCAGCAGAAAGGTTAAACATGTGGTGATGAACATACATATATCAACCAAACATACGAGTACCTCCATGGACTTAACAGGATGTGCGCATGAATGCTTGGGCTTGAAAAAACACTCAAGTAGATAACAGCGTGGTTAGACTAAGGAGTGGGGTTCCATACAAAAAAAAAGCACCATAGTAAAAGAATGGTAAAGTCTAATAAACCATAGTGAAAGCATTATAAAGCCCAGATTGGTATGGTAAAGCATATTGAAAAACATGTCAAAATGTGCAAAATAGTAAATGCATACTATAACCATGGGAAAACTGTAAAATAAATGTGGTAAACTTTCATAAGGGAGGGTGTTGTTATCCTGTGTAACCAAGAAAGGTTCCCTGTATTTACAATATGTCATTTCCCCCTCTTCACCTTATGCCATGAAAATGTAAATGACTCCAGTTGCGCAAGAACCCCCCCCCCCCCCCCCCCCTTATTTCTTCACACCCTAAAATACTGTCAGCTTTGCCTCAATTCTGGTCAGCTCCATGAATCAATCAATCTTTATTTCATATAGCGCCTATCATAGTGGGCGACCATCACAAAGCTCAGGAAGTGTTTTCATATCTCATAGCTTGAAATATTAAGTAAATATCCTGTTTTATAGCTCACTGTTTATTCAGATAAATCTTCCCTTATTTCTTCTTGGAAGAGTAAGTAGCATCAAATTATATATATTTTTTTAATTGTATTTCCCCTTACCTTTCATGATGTTTGCAATCGTCCCGCAGGGTTTATAGTGCAATATTGTAATTGTTTCGTTAAGGAATCATGGTCGAGTAATTATAATAAGAACCACTGAGAATGATTGCAAACGTCTTCAAGAATCCTCCAGTTTATATTGGATTTCACGTGCAACCAATATTAATGTCTTAGCCGATTTAAGACTCTAAATGAAGGATAGTTAAAATATGATATATGCAAATGGTATTTATAGCGTAGGAGACGACAGGCTATTAAATATGAGAATAATTTGACATGTTCTATTAGAGTGATGCAAATTGCTCCAGGTGTTGCAAATTACTGGCTGCTACAATAAAATAACATACCCACCCACAACCAAACTGCTGCATTTCTATGTGCTTCATATCTCCTGAATTGAAGCAGCTGTGCCTTGGGAGTGTAGCTTGTGATCTTGTGATCACTTATGCTGTGTATTACCTGCCACTCAGTTTATTGCTGTTTGGATGCAGTAAAGATACATTCCCTCTTCAAAATGACACTCATTTGTATTAATTGCTGCCACATAGCATATTTCCAAAGGAACCACAAATGTTGTGCTTTGAGAAAATGTTGTGCTATGGAGAATTAGCAAAACACATTAGTGTGTCAGCTAGCTAAAATATTTAATCACATCAGACCTCTAACACAGTGCAATGTGTTCATTCCTACATATTCATATATAATTCGGTGTATTATGCTTTTAAAATAATTTGAAAAGGGAAGATTAACTTTGGGTTGTGTTACCCTATGGTTCAGCATGAACCTCTAGTGACACCCTTTGCATGACAGTCTAACGTTCCGTTCAGCTCTCTGATTGGGTTCAATCAAAATACAAGAGTCTTCCACATGAACACATTAGGCAACATCTGTCGTGTGCCTACCTACAGCCAGTCATATCAGGATTTATGTCACTGTAACAACACACGCACATAGATAAATGTTACCACCGGCAATAGAAATACCTTTGTGATCAATTTATTTGTTTTTAAAATGATAACAACAAAAAAGCCTCAACATGAAGCACCAGAAACTTTATAATAAGAGGGAGGCCAACTTAATTAAAAAAAAAAGAGTTTCATAAACAATTTCAGACATTTAATTCAAGATGACACAAGATCTGCCTCATGTACTGTAATGTGTCCCCAGTTACCAGAAATAGATTTAATTACCTTTTCCTCTCTCAACTTCTATCTTATAACAAGAAACTGCCCATGCTATACAAGTCAGAAATAAATGACCTGTTTTAGTTAAACAGGGGGCTGATTTTATGATGCAGCAGAGACCAACCAATACCTTGGATTTAGCTGAAGTGTCGGTTTCAGTTAGTTGCTAGACTTTAAATGATTGAAACACAAATTTAAGTTAGACATACATTTGAGTGACAGGTGCTCTCAAGTGCTTAAAACGTCTGCTTATGCAGTCAAGACGTGTCCTCGTCCTCTGTGTGACAGTGTACAGCAAAGGCCTGAAAACCCGTCAGGAAGCGTGACAAAGAGACATGAAAGAACCATACACATATCCGAATGGTATTTTTTTTGTTTTAAATGTCATTAGGTTCATTTTGCAAGTTATGCATCTACTAGGATTTACAGTTTAAGTAATAGTACCACTGAGATGCCATTAGTATTACCTGGTTACTACTCACAAGAAACCTTAGCAGGGCCATTTGCAGTCCACACAATCCTGACCACGCAAGACGTTTGGAACCTATATTGCCAAGCCCTGATATGACAGCACACTTGATATTTCAATTGAATTGGCTCGTATTAAGTTGCCTTTGTGCTACCATTGCATTTTTGTACATAACCATTGTGGTGCTATTAAAAAAGTAATTCTCAATGTAATTTGAAATGCCTAAGTTTCAACACATTAATAGGTGTTTTTTTTTTTTTTGAAGAAAAAAAAAAACAATCACAAAGACAATACCATATGCAACACCCATCATGTGGTTAAATAGTTATTTTAAATTGTGTTAGCTGGTTATCTGCTTATGTGTATTGACCCCTGGGAAATTACAGAATCACTTCCCTATCATTGGAGTTCTTTAGATTACTACCCAAAGCACATCCTCAGTCAGTTAAAGCTGCTGTTGATTATCAGGAGCCTTTGTCCTGTAGATCCTCATCTGATTCGTCTAGAGTTAAATGCCAGCTTTAACAGTAGACACATCCCAAAACTCAACACTGCTGCTCACTGTTCATATGATTTGTCTTAAAGGTCCCTGTGACAGGACGATGTTACCTATGTGGGTCGTCACGGAATAATAATAAGGCAGACGCAGCAGTGGGCAGCTGCACAGGCACGCAGATTTAATAAAAAAACACACATGCTGCCAGGGTACCGGCAATGGCAGCCCTAGTGTCAGATTTAATAAGGAAAACAAAACAACAAAGGGCTAAAAATAAAAGTTTGCCACACACGGCGAGCACTAGCCTCACTGAAAGAGACATCTCGCTCCTGGAACCTACCCTGCGAAGCCTCTCTATACTGGCTGTTGGGATAAACTCTCATAAACTAACCTAGCCAAGTCCCTGCATCCTCCCAATGGCGTCATTTTTTTTCCTACCCCTATTCCTAAAGAGACATGCCCCCAATGATGCTGGCGGCATGACGGGGGTGTGGTGTCAAATGAGAAACTGCTGTGATTGGATACAAACTGAGAGGCTACACTTATGTGGTTGGGCACAGAGTTTTGAAGCAGGGGGGGAGAGGAATTTAAGACGCCATTTAACAAGACAGATAATATCTAATTACTGTATACAAATACTACTTCATTTTTACCTCATAATCTAATAAATTGGGTTGTATCAGTCGTGTAATGCGTGGTCTTGGTCTCTCCTGTGATTGGTCACGTCTGGCTGCCTGTGAAACACTACAATATAATAGAGCTATAGACTATTATAAAAGAAAATAAATAATAAAATGTCACCATAACAATCCAACATAGTAGATTCTGAGGTAAAAATGAATGCTCTTTGTATTTTTTGACATTTTCCTTGTCTTGTTAATGTCTGCCTTCTCCAGTGTTGCCAGCTCCTCCTATGTAAAAGTCTCCATATTGGGCAAATACTATATTAACAAAGTACACACACTAAATTGTCATTGTGCACTAGGGCTGCTACTTTTAAATAAAAAATGGATTAAATTCATCATGCATGCATCAAGATAAATACTGGATAATCGATTCAATAATTACATTTTTGAACACACATAGTTAATAACATTATTTAAGTTTATCAACGAAACAGCACCAGACGCCCTGCCTTGCTATTTACAGTATTTCTGCCAAAGAAAAGCAGAGGGCGTGTTTTTCTTTTCCTGCTTAAATGTTTCTAGCATCTGATTTTCTGGTCCCATCCTGACTACCCTTGAATCCGTTTTGAAAATGCTTTGTAAGTACACGCCCTCTGTGTATTCAATGTGGGGATCTAGTGCATCTGCTGCCAAATTGACAGTTCTTACAGCCTATAGGAACAGCAGAGGGTTTGGAAGAAAAAAAAGAAAATTGTAATATTGGAGGGGGGGGGGGGGGGGGGGGCTTTAAATTTAAATCTAGTTTTGTTTTTAATTGATTTTAATAGAAAGTCGCTAGAATGCCATCGGATTTTATTCAGAGTAGCTAAATTAGCTACATGTTGTAGTCGCATTTATTAAATCTCCACCATGTTTTCAAAGTCACCAAATCTAGTGACAAGTTTGTTAAATTGGCAACACCTTACTCTTTCTGATTCAAAACTCTCTGCCCAATCACAGAAGCTATAGCCTCTCAGTTTGTATCCAATCACAGCAGTCTCTCAGTTAAAACCACACCCTCGTCACTCCCCCAGCTTCACTGGGGGCGTGCCTATTCAGGAATATGGGTAGGAAAAAAAAATGACACCTCCCGACAACTCCAGCCTCTTTCGACGGCCTCGGCTGGACAATGCCTTCATGAGCCCCGTCTTGGAGTGGAAGGGTTTCATGCAGTAGTTTTCTCCTCTTTGGTATACACAAAGCAAGCTTTCACTCAGCGCTCGTCTGCGCAGCCATGGCGTTGCAGTAGCCAGGAATACTGGTGCTGCTGCATTCATAAGCAGGCCTAGACTCCCTGGGCATGCTCCCCCCCAAGCCAATCAGGCCCTCCCCATCAGCTCAGCTTTGTCAATCCTTCTTGTTTACTAACCCCTCCCCCCTCTCCCCCCCATGAGGTGGTAATATGTGTCCAAAATACATCATGACTAAAACTAATTTGTAATTTTTTTGTACAGTACAACTCAAGAAGGAAAAAATAGACTTACTCTTTCTTCTAAAAATACTTCTAAAGGCTAAATTTCTTAAAGAGTCAGTAGCAAGGTTCCAAAAAAATATAATGTTTCCTTTGACTCGCTCTTCCTTTTCCTGCGGTGATTTAGAGGACATATCTCAGACCCCAGTGCACTAGAGCAGACATTTTCAAAAGAGACTTTAAAGTTATAAGTGGAAAAAAAGTTGTCAGGGTGTTAGCAATGAAAAGAAAAATTACACACTGTCAGTGATTATTTAAAATCGATTTAAAAAAAGAAACAGCGATAGAGAATTGAACAAAAACACTCACCTGATAGGATTTTAAAATTATAAGAAATTACATTTGCCTAAAATGTGGATATCCATTTAAAGCATAATAGAGCTCCTGAGAGTTTTGTTATATTTACAGTAGCAGTATTGGAATCTAACCAAGATTCCTGATTGATCTTGAATAAATAAAAATAAATAAGAAATAGAGTAAAAGAAAGTGTGTTGCATGGGGGGGGGGGGGGGGGGGGGGTTTATAACATTGTGGGCCCAATTTAGCAAATATGTGCGCAGCCGTTACTGCTATGGCAAAAATGTAGAACCAGAGTTTTATAGCTAATCTTTGAACCGTGTGCACCGTCTCTGCCTTTATTATAAATGCTTTCCTGTAAAAAATATACTGATGGTATGCATATGCATCCTAACGAAGTCCGCATTTTTTTATTGGTCGGCATGCGTACCTGTGAACCCGTCTAAAAAGCTTTGTATGACCTGCCTGGCACTTACAACATCTACAACCTCCAACACTGGTGCTTCACGTTCAGCATCTGCTTCCCTCAAGCCCTGTAATCTTTCCCTGGAAGTTCAACATCCATTGAGGAGAGTAGCCACCACTTCAGTCGATTGCAGTTGTTTGCATCACAGATCACACACTACTTGCACATTGACAGAATAGGTCCCCTTACCATAGAAGTGCCTATTCTGTGTTAGTGCATGTACTTTAGTGTTACAAACAAACAGTGTGTTCTCCGCATGTCTCCTTCCAGGTCAGCCTGAAGCAATTGGCAGATGCCAGTGATTGTCTGTAGAAGTGAAATTGCTGCATACATATTTCTTTTATTTCTCTTTTTTTCTCTCTCTTTTCTTTGCCTGCTTCCCTGGTAGTTTCACCAGTATTACAGTCGACCATGTAATTTGCGCCCAGTTTAGACCTGGTTTTCACATGTCTGCTGAAACGTAAACTGTAACACTGTTGATTGTTTGCTAAATCATTACATTTGTATTTAAATAAAGACACTCACCAAGTTCAGCCCATGTCAAGCGCTAATGCTAACTTCCCAAATGTGCACAAAAACATGTGTTGCTGAATCACATGGGTGTGGGTAAAATCTGTTTGCCCACAAGTGCGCCTGATTCTGGTGCACTAACTGTCCACAAAAAAAAGTGTTTTGCGATTGCCTTTAGGGGTTTGTGAATGTTGCAAAATAGGGCCAGTTGTGTCAGTTTTACAAGGCTGTGGTTTTTTAGCTCACAAGGAGCCAAAATATTGCCCGAGCCCTTTATCAGACAGATGTCGTCAGGAAACTGAAACAACCAACAGTAGAGAAGACTGTTTTTGTGTGTATGTGAGAGAGAGAGAGAGAGAGAGAGAGAGAGAGAGAGAGAGAGAGAGAGAGAGAGAGAGAGAGAGAGAGAGAGCGAGCTGCACAACCAAATGGTTCTTCAGTACTCTAGGATAGAAATCTAAGCAATCTGGACTGGATTAGTTTTATAAACTGGATTTGATGGATTTCTTGTTAGAAGATGTTCCCCTACATTTAAAAGATATGTATTAATGGTCAATGTTATACAAGGACAAGGTAAGTCTGCACCTATATTTCTGTGCTATTCTGTGCTTCACAATGAATTTAGATTTTGAAACAAAAAATGTAAAATGTTTTGTTTGGCTTTATGCTGTGTGTTACAATCTATAAATAGGGTTTCCAAAAACTGTCAAATAAAGCTGCCAGAAACAACCAAAATAATTGATCACAATTATTGAATGGTGACTTTGTTGTGTTATTTTGCTGTATTTAAAAAAAAAAAAAAACTTCTAACCAAGCACGATAGCATTTCAAATCAAAGTTTGTAAAGGAGAGGACTGAAAGAGAAGTAACATTGATAATTGAAGCTACTGTATGTCAGCAGATTTGATTGCTTTTTCTACATGTTGTACCCATAGTGGTGATCAATAATGTCCGCTAGTAAAAAACACACACTAAGGAAGCATCATTTCCAAGTTTCTTGAAAAGCATAGCTTGGTCACTTTGATTTCTTCTGAATATGTATAATTTGTTACTAAAACACATTTTAAGAGTAGTTAGGTACTGATGCAATTAGACCAATACAACGTTGGAGTACTTCAACGAGTTGATTGGGATAGCTCTTTTTTTACTCTGTGTCTTCATTTTTAAACCTGTTGACCCTTTACTGGTGACACTTTACAATGCTGTAAGAGTGTGTATTACTTAAATGCAATTCAAATCAAATTGTGATCACTTCAAACAACTCAGGAGTGTCTAACATTTAGGTTGCCCAAAGACTGTGAATCCAAAATAAATTGCTTCTATGCTTACATCTGTTTGTGTAATGTATGAAAAATAAATGTAGTCATACATTTCAACAAACGTTTTAACAACAACAACAACAAAAAAATCTTCATCCATGTTAAAAATTTTCTTGTTCTTGTTCTTTAATTAACTCTTATCTGTTGATGGGGAACATTTTTTTTTCTTTTTTTTTACAGAAACTAGAACCAAACAACAAAGTAATATAATTCAAGTAAGTTGTTTGTTTCTCTTTTCACTTAATTAAATACATGTTTGAAAATATGCCCCTGTGTATCATATGATTGAGTGTTTAAAGTTGCAGATGTGTTAACTTCCCTCCAGCATCTTTTTTAGAGTTCACTGTATGAAATTGGTCTCAGCCGAGCTTCAACATCACCCTAAGATCATATATCTTGTGGTCTCAGGCCTTGTCAAGCAGATTTGTGATGCCTTGAATGTGAAAAAAATGCCTAAAATTATAATCTGCATTACAAATTAGATATGATTTGTTGGTATTGGGTCATTTTTCATTGTACTACTAATTTTAAATAAGTAATTGGAAAGACTTATTGAGATTAATCATTTTTGTCATCTATCATAGGCAAAAATAATTTAATTAATGGTTATAAGTTAAACACAACGGGCCTGTTTATTTGTTCTAAATGAGACAACATCTGTTAATGTATCAAAGCTATAAATACATGTCACAGGACGTTCATTTTAACCTTATTACATTCTCCCTGCTATTTTTATAACAGTAACCTCTTTTGTTCCTTTCAAAAAAAGAAAAGGCTGCATATTTTGTGCTGTTGAAAAAAGTAAACCAGGCCCTTTGTAAATACTATGATTTACAACATGTACTTGGCAGTAGTGGACTATATTCACAAAGCATGTACCCCAGTTTTGTTTGCAGCTTGGGAACATATATATATTTTATACAAATATAAAATGTAACACTTTGTTTTGTGAAAATGTCTCACAGTTTCTAATAGTTTTCCCTCAAAGTGTTATAGTTGTAATTTGTCTGCTCAGACAGCCATAATAGTGTTGTATGGGGTTTTTTAAACATTTTTTTAGAAAGCGTTAAGATAACATATATCTGATGTAACAGCATGCACAATTACATGGATTTTGTACAGTTTTCAGGTTTATTCAGAAGGGGGTTCTACAGTCAACGTCCCGCGCAGGGTGATTAATGGTTTATGCCTAGATTAGAGAGACCAAAATGACTACATTGAAAAAGAAAAAAAAAAGTTTATGTAGGGTAAGAAGACATTTACATTTGTCATCTTCTGGTTTTTCAGAAAAAAAAAATGGAGGGGGTAAGTTTGTAGTGATCTCATAAGCCTCTGAACCTTCATACATTCCTACAGATTTCTGTAACCCACGCACCATCAAAGTTGTAAAGTTGTAGCTCATTTATAGTCATCCATACTATTAAACACCCAAAGGTGCTCAATTTAGGAATACTAAAAGAAACTAAAATTCAAAGAAATGACAAGTCATATATATATGTTGTTCATTGTCATGTTCGTCTGTCGACTCGCAGGCGACTTATAGCGACCTTATGACAGACTCCGCGCCACCTTTCTCAATTCCTCGTGGCTTATAGGATTTTTTGGAGACTCATGTTCAGGGCTTCCTTTCAGTCATCTCATTTTGGGCCTTCCGTGCCCTCTTTTCCCATCGGCCATGCCTGTCATGACAACTTTTTCTAGTTGATTGTCCCTTATAATATGCCCGAGGTAGACCAGTTTCTGCCTTATGATTGTTCCATCCAGAGGTATCGGATTTCCCAATGTGATATGAGAATGCATACAGATCTCAAGGCCCTGGGGTGAAATGAGAGAATGAGGCTTGCAGAACACGCGCAAATAAACCATGATAGGATAAACACCATTGTTTCAATAAAGTTTCCTAGATTTTGATTTTCTTTTTCATTTCAAATGCATCATTTCTAACAGTATTGCAACAAAGCATAGACACAGCATCATGGTAAAGCCCAGTAAACACTATAAACATGAAAAAGACAAAGGCAACTGCAAATGTATTTGAAAAAAATGTATATAAAATCTCAAGGACAAATTTACTCCCTATTAGGATAAGAAATAGATTCGGCAAATAACACTCAATATGTTCCCCATGTCACTTCTGACGAAAATGTAACATCAATTTGAAAATACAGTAACAAGTTTGTTCATTGGTCTTGTTGTTTTCTTTTAATTGATTAACCTGTATATACGGACATTTTGATTTGTCACATAGAAATGCTGGAATTGTAGACTACTCCAAATCATTAATCAAAATAAAACCTTTTCATAATCAAATACAAATTAGTTTTACATTTCCTGAACAATGAGTTCTATGCATCCATCATTTTGAACTGATGATTGTATTTAGCCTTTAATTACCATAATTATATTTAGATTAATCTTGTGGATTAACTGAAATATTGAATCGATTCACCTTTTAATAGATTGAAACCACTATTAACATTTATGATTAAATGTACTTCTGCAATACACACTCCTAACCAAGGAAACAACTGAACTATTATCCATATTTGTGTAGCTACAGTATATATTTTGTATCTCATCTAAAAAAAAAAAAAACATGTTAACAGCCATGACAGCTCTAAACACTGTATGCTGGTGCAATGAGGCAGGAACACCCAACCTTTAAACAGTCAGTGCTGTCTGATAGATGTCTACAGAGCCCTCCATGGAACCCTTACGGCTCTGGGGGATTTATATCAAATCTTTTTTGTATTTATAAGCTTGAATGCGTTTTGGTTTTGGGACTTGTATTGCTCTGCAATGTGGCCTTTAAACAGTGACACTATTAGCTACAGTAGTCTATCTTTTCCTACAGAACAGCAGACATACTATAGTTTCACCACTGGGAGTGGCCAGTTGATAACTACAGTGCTGTGAAAAAGTATTTTCCCCCTGCCTGATTTTCTGCACTTTTGTACAGTTTTCACAATGAATTTGGTCAGATCTTTTTGTGGGTTATAATGGTATATAGAGGGAGTCTGAGAAAAAATGACACCAAAGTTTGGTGCTGCTTTCATTTGTTTGGTGTGCAAGGTAATCAAACATGCAATCTTCAGGTGTAAAAAAGTTATTGCCCCCCCCCCTCCCCCCATCAGTTAACTCAACCCAATTAAAGGGATAATTAGGGTCAGCTGTTTGAATACTTTGATTAACAATCAGGCCTGATTTGGGCCAGCAAAGTTGTCAGCACACAGGTTCTAGAGGCACATAATGCCACGATCAAAAGAAATTCCTGAAGACCTCCGGAAAAAGGTTGTTGATGCCTAAAGATTAATGAGAAATAATAATAAAGGCAGTTAGAATAATATAACTGCACAATGAGGCATTTTCTGATTTGCTACATTACATTTTCAGTAACATAACTCTTCGCAGAAAACTTGACTCACTTTTGGTCAGTCATATCTAAACTAGCTGTTTATTACATTCTGTCTAAACTGTATTTAATTTACTAAAGCAGACTTGAAAAACATAGGGACAATTTCCATGGAAAAAGTAAAAATAAGTCTCACCTTTTTCTCACTTTGTTTTGGTAGTACTTTTGGGTTGTGCGTGTTTCCATGTAGTTTTCTTTTAGCCAGAGAAATTCTCGTTCCAAATTCAAATAACCTAATTAATATTAAAATATTGGAGGATATATTTAAATGTTTGTGTTTCAGTTCCAGTTTAGCCTTGCGCGATGTACAGCTTTCTTAAACTGGTTTCCAGTTATAACACTGAAAGTGCAGCCTGCCTTATTTGGCCACCAAAGGAATATAATAAGAAAAGCACGAAATAAAACAGACATAGAATTACACAGTGCGACACTTAAAATAAAAACAGGGTCAAGGGATTATTCTTTCTGGAATAGTAGTACGACATTCATACCATGCTACCTCTATTTTCATTGTAAACAATGCCATTGTTTGGTCATTTTAAGCATTAAAAAACTTATTTTTTATTTTTTATTTTTTTACGGTTTTGAATCTCATATAAAGTAATATAAGAATATTAATGATTTATAGTATAAGCAATTTATAGTAGTTAGGGGCTAGTTCAGGACTGTCCAACAGATGTCTCTTGAGCCATGTATGGTTCATTGAGCTCCAAAAGATGGCTCATTTGCTCTAGATTTAAAGTATCCAATTGCAGGCAGTAATAGGCTTGACAAATCATGATCTTTGGTAGAAGATACAAAATGCAACAATAACATGTTTACCGAAAATAAAATGTTTGCTACTGTATAGTACGGCCAGCTTTTTAGTTTTAATAAACTAAGCTAATTTAAGGTTACACTCTGAAATGTTTTTAAATTTTTTTTAGTCATATTTTAAAAACCCAATGGCCGTTGTGGTATGACTGTTTTAGTCAATCAAAAAAAAAAAAAGGCTTAAACTTTGCTTGAATGTTAACTTTGTCTTCTGTTTTACTAAAGTGGGTCACCCTTTTTAAATATCCCAATAAACTGAAGTGCCAGGATATAAATCTAACATGATATTCTATGATAAGTACAGAGGCCTTATATTGATTTTAATATTCTTCTGTCCCCTGTAGGCCTTGAAATACATGTAGTAATCTGGGTCATCTTCCCTTCAACTTATTGTAGCTAAAATATCTTATATGGCTTGCTTTCCTGACTAGAGATGCTGAATCTGTAACTTCGACTTGCATTTAAAGGACAATAGAATATATATTTTTTTATATGACAGGGGCAATTTAGAGGCATTGCATTAACAATGAGATGTACTAAAAAACAGACAGTACTTACAAAGCTCAAGCTGCATCTATGCTGTTTATGCTGGATGTTAAACCAGATACAACTGATGCTGAAACAAAGCTTAATTAAGTTTGTGAAGGAGCTTTGTGCACACAGCTGATTTCACACTGGATCACAGCAAGAAGCCTGGAACATATAAACAATCAAAACTATAATATTGATGCTTACAGTAGCAACTAATCCAAATTCACTCTAATGTTGTGCTTTGTTGCTGTATTTTTTTCCAAGACACCAAGTGCAGAATAGATCTAAATTATGTGCCTTAGATAAGGCAGGATAAATGCTGGAATTAAAACACAATGAAGCCAAATGGCGTCTTATTAAAACAAAAATTCGCGAGGTGTGTCATTTTAATGTAATATAAAACTTTGTAAAAGCATCTTAGAATCTGCATTCGATAACGCAGGTCCTTTTTAAAGACAGCTGTTATGGAATCCGACATTATTTGTAAGTCATGTCTGTCTAAAACCAGCGTAAACCTGATTGTGCAGTCTGGCATCAAGTTCCATGATTTTAATTTTGTACGTTTTTGTCAAATATATTGCGTATACACAAATGTCCAATGGGTATGGTATATCTGCACTTTGCATAATGGATAGTACAATTAAAATTAATAAAATCTAGGAAATTCAAGGTACACCTGGACAGTATTTCTACTGTATGAACTGCAATAGAGTTTTTCACATAGTTTGTCATTTATACCTTTTTTCAAGGTGCTGTATTAGATTATATAGTAGCTAACTCTTTATCAGAACAAAGTATAATCCGGCACACTTATCTGGTCACATGCGATTCTGGGTTAGACAGGTTTTTCAATTGAATGCTACAAATTCTGTAATAAGTTTTAAAAATGCTCTGTTGTTGAACGACAGTTTATAAGGTTTGATTGAAAAATAGTTCATACAAACATGTTAAGGTGAGATATTAATTGTTATTGTTTATAGATATCTTTATTTATTTTATTTAAATATTGGAACATTCCAAATGTAGGCCATATTTTTACATTCAGCCATTGTCTGAGTGCAGCAAAAAAAAAGAAAAAGAAAATGTGATTCATTTTTTTCCCCCTTTATTTTATTTTTTTACCCCACAAAGCATAATATAGGAAAACAAACGTTCTACTTAAACTGTACTTTTTTTACTTTTTCTGTTGCCTATAATGCATTTATACCTGGGTCAACAACACAAGCATAATGTATCATATAATAGATTTGTTTTAATTTTTTTTTTTTTTTTGCAGTATAAACTGTAATGTATAAAGGTTATTTCTTTGCAAACACACACATTTAAAAAAAATTAAAACCACATATCACAACACCCTCCCTTCCATTCTAAAGAAAAATGGATTTGCTATGAATCTTTTTTTTGTTCCTGAGACTACCTATAATTTGTATTAAATGTAAAAAGCAGTCTACTCTATAGCACACCCACATCAGCAAAAATGACTTGCAGCTGCTAGTATACTTCTAGATGCTTCTAATTATATAAACATGTGTGCGAGAGCCTTCAATTAATACATTAGACAATACATGTTTCTTCCCTTTTGTTTCTATGATCCTAATGTGGGTGTTCGTTCAACCCCTTATTTTCCGGTAGAAGTTGGTCTGATTCGTGGAAATGGTAGCTTCAGTTTCCTCCCAAAAGGTAAAACATATCTGCATTATATCTATCCTGCAGCACATTTTTTAAATTTCACTATGAATAAATTAATAACATTTAATCACAATAAGGTTTATTTTAAGGGTTAGTCAAAACTGAACATGTATTCTATGTCCCTGTTACATCCAAAAATGTATTTGCCTAGATCCCATCCTTTAATTTAAACCTTAAAGTAAGTAATTATGATATTGAAAAATTGAGATTCAGTCCTTCTATGCAAGGATTGAAATATTAATCTCTAGACAACAGATGCTCTTCAAAGTGTGGATGCTCTTGTGTTTAGTAAAACACAAATCGTTGCTCGATTGTGAAATAGATTTTCTACCAATGACATTAGGTTAGTTAGTTTTTTTTATTTATTGCACAATTTTCCAGAAAAAAAAAACAATGTTATTCTTCTTGAAGATAACTTAGATCTGTGTTTACAAAATCAGCCACTTACTGCCACTTATAGATCATTAGGTTGTTGTATATTTCAGACATGGTAAATAATTCTGAATTTATTTTCAGAATAGCATCAGTATAATGCTTTGAACATTAACCACTACTGGGTAAAGCCATATGGAAAAAAAATATATATACAATAAATATATTTAAAAAAATGTATTTTTAAAACATATAGTGAAATATTAAAACATTGCTGCAAAAATATATTGAAATACATTGTAAAAATATATAGCTGTATAGATAATATTACATTACATTGACATATTTATATCATAAGATATAGCATGAAATATAAAGGAACATATGCTTCCATATACTTTGAAATATATTGGGAATATATACTGAGCATCAAAAGAAACTTATCACTTATATTTGAGCATCAAAAGAAATGTATCACTTATATTTGGACAAAAGTGACAAACTATGTTTTAGAGCAGGTTATTGTGCTGAATTGACATCATGAAGATGCTGCAAAATGATCTGTCGAGCTTGGGGAGGGTGTTGAGACTTGTGGTCTTCCAGTTCGTGGCCTGTCATTGACAGCGTATGTCTAATTATACCGTCTCGCCAGGTTTTAAATTACTGGCTATGAGCACCCAAGAGGGAGAGCCACAGCACGCTGCCCTAGTCCAGCCTCCAACATACCAATTGCACGAAGACGCTGCTCTCTTGACAGACATGGCATTTGTTTTTTTTTCTGTGATTTTCTTTATTGCTTTTATTCAAGATTGCAATTCAATAGCTGAAATCACTCCATATCCGGTGTCCAATCAACTGTCTCACTAATCAGGTGATTAAGTGCATGTGCTTCAGTCATAGTCACTCAAGCATGTCATGGTCAAGGATGAATTATCGACTGATTAAAAAGAAACCAAAAACATTGTCCATCATTTATATACTTTATTTTTTTCGAAAATAAATGTGTTATAATAGCGATAAGTAAATTTTGGTGCTCGGTATATGGTTTAAATATATAAAATGTCCATAAAACAAAATATAAGGGAACATATTTCAAAGCATGTTTCCATATATTTTATACATTTTGATTTAAATTATAATGTTTTCTAACCTAGCGTAACATTACTGCTTACACATCCATTCTACCCAGAATTGATGACAGATTCAAAGATTCACCTGTTTTAGACAAATCGGGTTTCACTCAAGTCTGCCAGTGTAGGATTCCCTGGCACTCAATTAGTCGCATTCTCTCATTAATTGGAAACTCTGTCATTGTGTTCAATCTTATTGCAGCCTTTTTTTAAATCTATTTACTTCATACTATTTTTTTCTAGTACTACACACTCTCTTTGATTTTTTTAGTTGTAGTCTCCATGCCTATCAGGAAGGTGTCCAGGTCAAAATAGATCAAATCGCATGATGGTCTTGTGATGTGGGCTCCACTGGTGGCTAAACTGAGCCATATTTCTTCAGAATGGACAGGCATTGAAATACATGCTTGTTGTTTTTTGAGAAAAACAGCAGATTCTTATAAATATGTGATTCTTATCTGATTCCAGCAACCACAAAATTCTGCAGGAAGAATCTTCAGCGACTCATAAGCACCATCGGGGGGTAGAAAAGTGTGTGTGGGGAGGAGAAAAAAGGTTTTATTTATTCACTGATCTGTTTATTTATATACACATGTATTTATTCATGTATGTATTTATTTGTTTGTAGGAAACAGTGTCTGGTACACATTAACAATGTATTTTTTAAATAACAAAGGATTTTATAGTGTTGCGTAATGTTTTTGTTATTAACAAAATATTGCACAAACACTTCAATTACTGTTATGGTGGAAAAAGATTCAAACAGAGGAGAAGCGGTTATTGCTAATGTTAACGTTTTAAAAGGTTATTGCTTCCTTTTGCTGCTATTTCTTAGTCCCAACATGTAAAGAAACACATTACTGGTATCATAAACCGTCTGGCTGGGCTGTATCAGCAGCAACCTTCCCTTCTAAAGCAACAGTCTCTTTGCTGGATGTTCTATTAAATACCAACCTGGTTAAAATACGTTAAACAAAGATTTAAAACATTTGAAAACACTGGATTTCTTTTACTTTAACTTTCCTGAGTGGGTTACCTCCCTTGAAAAGATGACAAGTTCAACAGCGGCAGCTCAGTAGAGAAATGAGCTGCTTATAGGACCAATCTATGACAATAACATTGGATAATTAATCTATTCAACTTACTGGCAGCGATTATTTCTGCTGTATAATTTCAAGATAATTAACCATTGCTGTATGAGATGAATTATATACAAAATAAAAATTACAGCAAACTTTCCTTACTTGTTTTCAAACATAATTGCTGGCTGCTTTGGTGGCAGTGCCTACACTGTTAAACATTTTTTTAAAAAAGTGGTACTTTCTAACAACAAATTTCAGACACAATGTATAACATTGCAGTCAAGGTTAGTTATATTAATAAAATTAGCTTGTAGCCATTTAATTATGAAAGCAATAGTACAGAATGCTGCAGGTTTTAAAGACATTCTGTCCTTCACTTCTCATCTGGTTCCTTTTAGCTGATTGGTCCCAGGATTTTCTCTCCAATTTCAAATGGCCAGTATGTTTCATAACAATTCCCCAAAATAGTTTGGTACGACTGAAGGTCAGTAGGCATCCTCTGATCTACCCAAAGCAAGCTTGCTAATCCCCCTGTCTTGGTCATTTGTATACAGTAGATAAGCAAGAACAGATGTCCCTGCACCTATCTGAGTACATGTCCTCAAACTTATTACCCTTACAAGTTCTCCCTGCTTTCTGTGTTTTAACCAATTAGGTACCCTCATGAACAACTTCCTGTACTGCCTTGGAAGTCACACAGCTTTAATCTTTAGCATGACAAATAATAAATAATGACTCTGGTTTTCTATAAAAAGAATGCACTTCTAGTCTATGCCTTTGTTGTGCTACCGCTTGACAAAGGTAATGTTTGACATCAACATTATAATGATAAAAACAATACCTGTTATACATGTAAAGAAGTTTCAAAGTATTACTTAATCATACTTTTTTGGAGACTCTATGACATTGGCTAACTGTTTGTTATGATGCTTAAGCAGCTATGGAACCAACTGGTAACTTTGCTTTTTAAATGGCTATTATAGGATTCATCTAGCTAGATGTTTTTCAATCTCACCTTTTTGTACAGTATATAAGACAACTTTTAAAAGGTTGTTTCCAGAATACTTACACTCAGTACCTACAGATTTTCAGGAAAAAATGAAAATATTATTATGAAAATGCACTTTTCTTTCAAACAAATATCACGGCAACTAAACACTATGTTCTATACAAGCATCTTTTTGCGCTGTGCACATCTTCTTTTCTTAAAAGTGTGTGTGTGTGGTGGGGGGGGGGGGGCATGACCCTCATTGCCCCCACAGCTTGTCTCCCTTTGGACCAACGAAATTCCTTTTGAGATTTCTTGTACTGTAACTTTGAAACTTTGTAGCTTAAAGCCAGACAATAACCAAGGTATATAACACTTCAAATGATACATGCTGTTTGTTCAGCATCATCTTGTCTATAATTGAATTCTCAACAAAACATTGTAATACCATATAGTAAATGTATGGGTATCAAGCCCATCATGCCCCTTTGTCTCATAACTCTAAAATGAGATATTGTAAGCCAATTGTTTCTAGACAACGTATAATTATAATGGTCATACTGTGGAGTCATGTTATCAGTTTATATGATTATTGTTCAGTCAAACTTAATCTATACGAAATAATGTTCACAAACTACTGACACACTCATCTACCACACCTGTAAACCCACTGTAATCACTGTTTGTTCCTCTTGGCATTTCTTTGGTCTTGGATGACAGTCCATTACTGTGTTTTATTTGACACCGAGCAGGCTTACATTATCCCAGTGAGATAGACAGGAGTTGAAGAGCATTTTCCATTCTGTTTCAGTAATTGAATTATATATTGACAATAGCCATAAATAAATATTAGTTTTGTTGCTATTCCATTGGTACACAAAAAGGTGTGAGAGGTTGTGAAGACACACAACTTCTGGCTTCTTTATATTATGTCATGGTCAACCAGATTGCAGTCTTCTTTCAGTGCGCCATGATCTCACTAATGGTTTTGAAGACGTTGGCTATGTGGTGGCCAAGAGTGTTTCTCCAGGTGTGGTGTCTATTTCCAGAAATCATTAAGCTATCTTGAGATAAGCATACACTGATGTGGCTACCATCCCGACGGAGAGAAATGTAACCTCTCCTTGCCAACCCATTATTCCCCGCACCAGCACAAACACACGTGCCTCATACACTGGTATGCTGCCACAATATGTTTTAGACAAACATTAACCATATATTCAGTTTGAATTAGGATTCAAAATATATTTAAACATTTAGAATTAAGTCATATGTTTTATTGGACCTATTATTTATTTATTTATTTATTTATTTATTTCAATATAGGGGTAAATAATGTTTAATATCACATTACACATTATATACAATTTCAACATCATTTTCTGAATGATAAATTACTTAATGTTCAGTGATTTAAATAAAGCTTTTAATATACTGCAAGTTCAATGTTTGTAAATGTACAAGTTTAATACGAGTTAAGACAACCCTTAGAGAAAAGCTCATGTTAATTTTAGTAAGCTGAACCAGCTCCATGTTGGACAGTTCTGGTATAGTGCACATATTCATAGACATCCAGTCTACGGATTTGCAGATCAGTTTTTATTTTAATCTTCCTGCAATCAGTTTTAGGGTGCAATGTGTAAACGAAATGTGTTTGAAGCCAAGAGCCACAGCAGGGGTTCTGGTTTACCAAATGGTCCTCTTGTTTCGGATGAAGATTTTCCCCACTTCTTGTCAGAGTTGTCCTAGGAATAAAGTTTCAAAGGGTATATTCTTATATAAGCAAATATAAATTGTACTTTTTACATTACACAGGCCAGGTCCCAGACACATTCATATGGTTGACATTAAAGGAGAAAATAGAGTACAATTGTTTGCCTGTAAGTTTAGAATTTATTTATTTATTTGTTTATTTATAGTTATTTCCAGGGCCAGTGATTAACAAAATTGCCCAAATATCTTTTTCTTCTTTCTTGAAATTAATGTAAAAAAATATCCAAATCCTTAACCCACTTTAATGGTTAAAAAAAAAAAAAAAAAAAAAATACCCAGATTAAACATACATCCATTATCTGTACCTGCTTAAGTGAGCCATAGCAGACACAGGGGGCATGGTGGGCCTACACCATGGACAGGACGCCAGTCCATCACATGGTAACTAAGGGGCAATTTAGAGATGTCAATCCACCTAGCCAGCGTGTCTTTGGACTGTGGAATGAAAAAGGAGTATCCGAAGGAAACCCACGTGAACACAGGGAGAACATGCAAACTCCACACAGAGAGACCCTTGGGGTAGGAATCAAACCCAGGACCCTGGAGCTGTGAGGCAGCAGCGTTAACCACCCCACCACCCCCAGATGAAACAGCTGTGTCTAATTTGCAGTTTTACATTATTCCAGTATTACACTACAGTGGCTTGCAAAGTATTGACCCCCCTTGGCATTTTTCCTATTTTGTTGCCTTACAACCTGGAATTAAAATGGATTTTTATTTGGATTTCATGTAATGGACATACACAAAATAGTCCAAATTGGTGAAGTGAAATGAAAAAAATAACTTGTTTAAAAGAATTCTGAAAAAATAAATAACCGAAAAGTGGTGCGTGCATATGTATTCACCCCCTTTGCTATTAAGCCTCTGAATAAGATCTGGTGCAACCAATTACCTTCAGAAGTAACATAATTAGTTAAATAAAGTCCACCTGTGTGCAATCTAAGTGTCACATGATCTGTCACATGATCTCAGTATATATACACCTGTTCTGAAAGGCCCCAGAGTCTGCAACACCACTAAGCAAGGGGCACCACCAAGCAAGGGCACCATGAAGACCAAGGAGCTCTCCAAACAGGTCAGGGACAAAGTTGTGGAGAAGTACAGATCAGGGTTGGGTTATAAAAAAATATCCGAAACTTTGAACATCCCATGGAGCACCATTAAAGCCATTATTAAAAAATGGAAAGAATTTGGCACCACAACAAACCTGGCAAGAGAGGGCAGTCCACCAAAACTCACGGACCAGGCAAGGAGGGCATTAATCAGAGAGGCAACAAAGAGACCAAAGATAACCCTGAAGGAGCTGCAAAGCTCCACAGCGGAGATTGGAGTATCTGTCCATAGGACCACTTTAAGCCGTACACTCCACAGAGCTGGGCTTTACGGAAGAGTGGCCAGAAAAAAGCTATTGCTTAAAGAAAAAAATAAGCAAACACGTTTGGTGTTCGCCAAAAGGCATGTGGGAGACTCCCCAAACATATAGAAGAAGGTACTCTGGTCAGATGAGACTAAAATTGAGCTTTTTGGCCATCAAGGAAGACGCTATGTCTGGCGCAAACCCAACACCTCTCATCACCCCGAGAACACCATCCCCACAGTGAAGCATGGTGGTGGCAGCATCATGCTGTGGGGATGTTTTTCATCGGCAGGGACTGGGAAACTGGTCAGAATTGAACGAATGATGGATGGCGTTAAATACAGGGAAATTCTTGAGGGAAACCTGTTTCAGTCTTCCAGAGATTTGAGACTGGGAAGGAGGTTCACCTTCCAGCAGGACAATGACCCTAAGCATACTGCTAAAGCAACACTCGAGTGGTTTAAGGGGAAACATTTAAATGTCTTGGAATGACCTAGTCAAAGCCCAGACCTCAATCCAATTGAGAATCTGTGGTATGACTTAAAGATTGCTGTACACCAGCGGAACCCATCCAAATTGAAGGAGCTGGAGCAGTTTTGCTTTGAAGAATGGGCAAAAATCCCAGTGGCTAGATGTGCCAAGCTTATAGATACATACCCCAAGAGACTTGCAGCTGTAATTGCTGCAAAAGGTGGCTCTAGAAAGTATTGACTTTGGGGGGGGTGAATAGTTATGCACGCTCAAGTTTGCTGTTTTTTTGTCTTATTTCTTGTTTGTTTCACAATAACAAATATTTTGCATCTTCAAAGTGGTAGGCATGTTGTGTAAATCAAATGATACAAACCCCCCAAAAATCAATTTTAATTCCAGGTTGTAAGGCAACAAAATAGGAAAAATGCCAAGGGGGGTCAATACTTTTGCAAGCCACTGTATATCAAGCTTAATTACCACTCACAGATGATGCACATCCCCAGTAACTGGTTGGGGGGGCATGTTTACAAAGATATAACTTATTTAAATAATGTTTTGACAGACCAAATAAATATTTGTTATGAATAAAATGAATTTTAATATTCACAAAACTGCTGTAGATACAGTATGCCAACATTCGTCTAGAACAGCTTCATGAATATTAAAATGTATTTAATTCATAAAAAGAGAAGGGTAGAAAACCATTATTCAAATAAGTCATGAATTAGCTATGTGAATGCTGACCTACTTTACTACTGGTACTTTTTGTTTGTTTGTTTGCTTTTTGGCAGGAGATAAGTATTTTACTTACAGATAAGTTTTATATTTGTGTTTTACTTTCATAGGGGTGAGTAGTGAGCATTACTTATGAACTGTGGAGAGGGGATCAAAACAAATATAAATATATAAGCTTTTCAAGGTGAGCTGATGGATTGTTTCAGTAGTTGGGAGAGTTTTAGTTGATTGAAGTTGAAGCAGCAAAATCATAAATATCAGTTTGAATGCCAATGAATGAATGATTTCATATACAATTTAATAACTCATACAGTATCATACTTAATAAAATATCATATCAAAACTCATATGCTCCTTACAGTAATGGACATCTTTAAATATTGAGATCATGAAAGAATAATAATAACAAATTATAGGTGCTGTGGTGACCTTCATTTGCAAACCCGCTTAAACAAATGAGTCACCTGGTTTATACGCACTGAAGGGTGACCCTGGAGGCCACTGGTGCCACAGCTAGTTCATTACAGGAGCTGAAAATGCACACAAAAAACATTGGCAATTGTGCTGATGAGGCAGGGTTTCGCTGCCTTTGGTCTTCTAAATATTGAATCAGAAGCATCACTGGGCACTAATACCCCTTCTACTTGTGTTTTATCCAAGTATGTTTGTTTTTTTTGCATAACATTAGATCCTCTTATATAATTATGATGAAAAAGTACTGTTTCAGTATTTAATTACACCGTGTAACACATTTTTTTTTTTTCTTTTTGGTTCCTGGGTAGTAAGTGTTATTTTCAAATTGCGTATGCCTCAAAAGTATATAAAATGGCTATTATTCCTCACAAACTTTGCTTTTGTGACCAGGACAGTGATATTTTGAAATTTACCTATTTTCTAGAACATTCCAGATAGATTCAGTGCTGAGTAAACTTGGAGTAACTTCTAGATCTTTCTAGAACTTTCCAGTAATATAAATAGTAGTATAAATACAGGGGCCTTAAGCCCACCAGTTCAGTTTAGTTCCAGCTGCCTAAGTGGATACATATCTGCATTTTTCTGAGATGGTATCAAGAGGCTGCAATGGTGGCATTCCTGATGGGTCTCCAAGGTGGTTTTACCAAGTTTCCCTGCTATCTTTGCCTTTGGGACAGCAGGGACACCAAGGCGCACTACCACAGGCAGTACTGGCCACAGCGGACCGCGTTCTCTGTGGGGAGGAACAACGTCAAGTGGGAGCCACTGGTGGACCCCCGGAAGGTGCTGATGCCACCACTGCACATCAAATTGGGCCTTATGAAACGATTTGTCAGAGCTCTAGATAAGGAGTCGGCACCCTTCAAGTACCTTCAAGACTTCTTCCCTAAGCTGTCTGAGGCAAAGGTCAAAGCCGGTGTCTTTGTCGGACCACAGATAAAGAAGATCCTGGAGTGCAATGAATTCCCCAAGAAGCTCACTAGTAAGGAGAAAGCGGCTTGGAACAGCTTTGTCGCAGTGGTTCGGGGCTTCCTGGGCAATCACAAGGCCGAAAACTATGTGGAGCTGGTTGAGACTCTGGTGAAGAACTACGGCACAATGGGCTGTAGGATGTCCCTCAAAGTCCATATCCTTGATGCTCATCTTGATAAATTCAAGGAGAACATGGGAGCGTACTCGGAGGAGCAAGGCGAGCGCTTCCACCAGGATATACTGGACTTTGAACGCCGCTACCAAGGACAGTATAACGAGAACATGATGGGAGACTACATTTGGGGGCTGATTCGTGAAAGTGATTTACAGTATAATCGTAAATCTCGAAAAACTACTCACTTCTAAATCTTTTGTAGTCATTTTTGTATTACTTTAGTATAAATACATGTTAATTTGGATTCATATGTTGTTTTTTTCTGACTTTATGTGAACGAAAAGACACAAATTCGCCCGTTTTCTCATTGGAAATAGTGTACATTTCAAAATATCACTGTCCTGGTCACAAAAGCAAAGTTTGTGGGGAATAATAGCCATTTTCTATACTTTTGAGGCATAAGCAATTAAGAAATAACACTTACTACCCAGGAACAAAAATTATGTTACATAGTGTTATTTCTCATGTGCTTTCTACTAAATAATGACATCAAATTATCATCATGTATATATATATATATATATATATATAAAAGAAGGTTGTTGATGTCACTTACTGGTGATGGTGATAAAAAAAAAATTTGCTTACAAAGAATTACTGAAGCATGATAAGATCCTGTTGAGATGGATTGTGGTAAAATGTTGCTTTCTAACTCAAGTTGATGTTACCTACACCAAAGCGGAAAGTATTCATATTATTTACATTTTTAGGTTGTATTGTATCTGGCCAGGCGGCAGAACACCAAACTCATTGCACTATATAATCTGAGCCTGATTCAAACCAAGTGCTTGGTGTACCATTTCAGAATTCAATACTTCATGCAAGTGGAAAACCTTATTCTTCCTCTTCTCTGGAAAATTACATATTTCAATATACAGGACATGGTTATTAACAATATCTTAAACTGCAAAACCAGCTTTGGAAACCTAGATTCTGTGAATTGGCTGGTCAAAAATTCATTCAATAACTTGTACCTTTAAATTATGACAAGTTATTCAACATTTGTTGATGAACTAATGTGCCTTTTCTTTCTTTCTGTTTGTAAGGATGGGTTGCACTGGCAGTAGTCAGCAGAAGGAGAAAGACAATCCTCTGGATGGAGCAAACGGGTTGCCAGATACTACATACCCCCTCCGTGGTCCTCTAGCTGTAAGTTAAAAGAATAGATAAAGAGTGACCTGACCAGTCCTTATCTAGAAATAAAGCATGATTGAAAACAACTTGTTGTTTAGATAGATATGAGACTTTTCTAGGAGCAACCACAGACAAACAAGCAAACAAAAAAAAAAGTTCTATTTATTTACAGATATATCCTTGAATATTGTCACACATATACTTGACGCTTTCAAAATAATTGAAAAATAAAAATGTGCATTATTACCAGTAAATATTTTAAGTACTTTATCATTTTCTTTCAAAGTTTTAAAGATCCTGTTTGAATGCTATCCTGTATATCTAAACTGTAAAAAACTGCACAGACATCGATTTCCAATGAGTACAAATAGTTATCCATAAAAGAGATTTTAGTCAACCTCTAAATCTTCTTCTTCTTTATAATAATAATAATAATAATAATAATAATAATAATAATAATAATAATAATAATAATATTACTACTACTACTACAGACCAGGGTCAGCAAACCAGCTTTAAGGCCTTTGTTGCCATTGGGAACTATAACAAGTGTCAAGTGCTTAAAGGAAGTTGCTACTGCAATCTGAGGCACCATCATCCTGGCTAAACTGTCCATTGTCCCTGTAAGGAGAGGACACTGGGGTAACAAGATTGGCAAACCCCAACCATACCTTGCATGGTGACTGGTCGCTGCGGTTCAGTTCTGGTGCGTTTCATCCCTGCTCCCCATGGTACTGGTATTGCATCTGCCACCATACTAAAGACACTGCTCATGATGGCTTCTATTGATGATTGCTACACTTCAGCCAGGGGCTGCACAGCCACGCTGAGCAACATTGCCAAGGCCACCTTTGATGCCATCTCCTAGACCTACAGCTACTTGACCCCTGATCTCTGGAACTTTGCCAAGGCCACCTTTGATTTCAACCCTTGTGTGCATTACGTCCTTATATGATCTTGTACTGTATTTTACAGCTTCCAGTTGATCAGAGCATACAGCCTCCAGAACATGGTAAATTTTGCACCTTACATGTCAATATATTAATACATGGCTGATGTTATGCTATACCAATGTGTCTCTCTACTTGCTAAGAATTACATTTTAATAATGCTTTTCTTATAAAAATTTTAAAAGTACCAAATAACAAGAAACTATGATAACTGTGTGTGATTATTTAATGCGAGCACTGCATAAAATGCCTAAACCATTAGTTGCCTATAGCAGCATCATAAAATGTTGTGTCTCATATACACCTAGCAGCCACCCATTATGAGATAAATGACATTGGTGTAGCCTTAATTAGTATAGTCTTTGGAGGTCAATCTTGAATATAGGGGTGCAGTGTTCTACTTAGTTTGCAGTATCTCATACAGTATGCTCCTTTGTAAAGCTAATCTCCTATATGTTTATTTAAAAAAAGCATGCTTGCTACAGACTAGACCCTCTAATTCTAAGATCTGAGCATCACATGCTTTGTGGTCACGCTGACCTACAGAATGTGCTGCGTGCCGTGATAAGAATCCTACTTTCACATGTTTTTTATATTTATGCTTAGCTTGGGGCAGAGCTTGCATATTTTTTTACATATATTTTTGACATTCTGGAGCCCTTTTAAGTTTTGACCTAGTTCTGAACTGTGCAGACCACATCAAACGAAGACACACATGAGTAAAACTAGTTGTATTACAGTGGCAACATTCCGATTAACTCCTGCTTAATAAACTGTCAATGAATGATGCTATTTCCATGTGAACTTCAATGAGAGAAGGGTGTGGCAGTAGAGATTTGCACAGTGATGCTTTTTTAAAAATGTTAGAAGACCCTTTAGAGATTTGAATTTGATCTTTTATACATGCTTTTTTTTACATTACTATATTTGTACAAGTTAAAGGTTTGTTCTTTACTTCTAGATGAGAAAATTGTTATAGCTCTGCACAGTTATGAACCAGTTAAAGAACATGACCTGCAGTTCAGCAAAGGAGATAAACTTAAAATTTTACAAGAGTAAGTGACTCCTTATAAATATACAGTATGCTATCTTCACAACACATTTTCGTGATGTTACAGTGTAGTGTTTATTGTGGTAACATTTGTGTTTTTGTGAGTCTAAATTATATATCTAATATAATTAAATGTTCAGATGTGTTTATGTTCCATGAGATTTATGTTTAATTCTTAACCATTTGGTGTAAGATCTAGGTGTTGACCCAGAGGTAATATTAAATGATAGTTGTTGTATTTTCCAGTAATGGGAACTGGTGGCTGGCAAAGTCCTTAGTATCTGGAAAGGAGGGATATATTCCAAGTACTTATACAGCACCACTGGATACCCATGAGGGGGAAAGGCATGTACTGAATTTTTTTCTGCTATTAGAAATTAACTGTAGCTTTTACATAATTGTCAATAAAATAGTGTTCCTGTACAGTGTTTAAGATTTAGATGAATTGTGAAATTGAATGTAAGGAATTCTGTTTCTGTGTTTGAAAGTGTGCATTACAGGTATTGTGAATCATGACATGCCTCACTTCACATGACTGAATACAACATCACCCACAACAGTGCATACATACACACTGGGAACCATTGCAGGGCATTATATAAACAACGTCACTGATAGTTATTTTTATTCTTACACAATCGTTTATAAATGCAGATGGTTCTTCAAGAATTTAAGCCGGAAAGAAACGGAACGGCTGCTCCTTGCCCCAGGAAACAAACCAGGAGCCTTTCTGATCAGAGAGAGTGAAACAAACAAAGGTGTGTCTCTCCCCAAGCTGACACTGCTTTGAAATAGTTTAAAACATGATGTCATATACTAATGCAGCTTTATTTCCAGGAGCCTTCTCCCTGTCAGTGAGAGATTCCACTGCATCACACAGAGATGTAGTCAAACACTACCAGATCCGTTCCCTAGACAAAGGTGGCTATTACATATCCCATAAGATTGACTTCCCTTCTCTAAAACAGATGGTGCAGTATTACACAAGTAAGTTTTTTCTTTTCTCACAAAGAAGTCTTGGCAGTTAAACTTAACAACAGTCAGAAAAGATAGAGACAAGTGTCTTCCCATGTTTCCACCTTCCCCTCCCCCAAGACAAAACTTAAAAGGGAAGAGCATCTTCCTGAGATCTAGGTATACAGCACCATGTAGTGATGGCCTGTTTCAATAAGATTTTGATATCCTTAACATTTTATTATACTTTTTTTTATAAACATTTGTCCAGTAAGTGAATGATGGGAGCCTCAGTCAGACTCTCAACTTCTGTCGCATTAAGAAGGGAAAATTAACCGCCTTGCCCCCTCAATGTCTTTAACATACCGCATTTCCTGTGGTATTGGCAAAACTTTCCATCACATGGTACAATTTGAACTCACTGCTGAGAACTTTTAATAATCAGCTATCTTCATAAAACAACGTTTCTTTAACACTTTATTGAACTGAAGACACATAATGTAGTGGAAAACTGTTTGTACGGAAGTTGGAATATACACCGCGATATAATGTTGTATGCAAACCTCTTGGTTTCCGTGCTATCTTTGTAATAATTGCAATATTGTGTTAAACAAACACATCAGTAAAATGTCACAGTAACACACAGTCCCCAGTGTTTAGTGTATGCTTTTTCCTGCATCTCTTTTTAGGAACAGCAGACGGTCTGTGCCAGCGACTGACGGTGCCCTGCAAAGCTCCGACTCCCCAGACACCGTGGGGGCAGGATGAGTGGGAGATCCCCAGAGAGACCCTTAAGCTGGAGAAAAAGCTCGGCGCGGGGCAGTTTGGGGAGGTGTGGATGGGTGAGTCCTGTTCTTCAAAGGGATGCTCTCTTCTCCTGTACTTTAACCTGCTCTTTCCCCGCACCACTTCACAATGACAGCCATTAGTATTAGTGCTCACGTCACTGTCGTTTCTTCATAGAAGCAACCACTACCTTGGTACAGTGGCGCTCTAAAACATGTTGTTTCTGAATGTGGCACTGCTTTCATTTTGTTTCAGTCCATTTTGTCCAAGATTTTTGTTTACTTGGCTTACTGAATTCTAACCTTTTGTATCTATGTTATTTGGCACTTGCTCACACTGTGCCGATGGTACAGGTTGTAGCAAACCACAGCCTAGATTCTTCTTTAAGTCTTGACCTAACTTTTAACTTCATGCATTGCATTGGGAGTACAGTATGTTCTGTGTTGGTACTGAATGTATGTATGTATGTATGTATGTATGTATGTATGTAATATTCTCTGCATATAAAGGGACAACACAGTTTAAACTGAGTACCACTCACAGCATTTGAACCCTTGAATAAGTGTTCGTCGTGTACACTCATTCATAAGTGTACACGAAGAACACTTCAGTAAGAAAACCACTAGCACGCTTTTGAGTCAATGTAATCCAGAAGGTCGCAGGTTTGAATCTAGAATCGTGATATGTATGTATGCATGTATGTATGTACGTATGTAGCTATGAACATACAAACAATATTCCACATGTATTTAAGATATGGTGAGTATTTCAATTGATAAAGCAGATTTTAACTTTGGATGTTTTTTAAAAGACTTCAACTGTATAGTACCTTGGCAGGGAAATCTTCTTCAGAATCTTCAGAGGAGAATGTTGACTGTGATTTTTCGTTTCATACTGATGTTATAAGTTATATTATAGACAGCAGTGCCACCACTTGTTTTGTTGCCGGGTACTGTGATTGGGGAGCTGTTGATGTGTGCTCCTTTGATGCATTCTTCTAGCTGACATGATAAGAAGGAAACAATCTTATAGAGTCTATTATCGAAACAATTTCAGTTTTCTGCAATACATATGTGTTTATAAATATGAGAATCCTTTAATTTTATTATAAAAACTGTCCCTTACCTATGGTATAACTTACTAGTTTATATACAGTGCTCCTTCGCTGTAACGCGGGTCTCGGGGGACATACAAAATGAGCATTATAACTGAAGAGCGTTATAAACGGGGGATGTGCTGCGGCACACACAGCAACACACATCTGACTAAAATACAAAATAAAATAACTCCCTCTCTATAATGCACATATAGTAAAGCAAAAATATAACTTTCAGTGAATTAACCATGCATAAAGCACGATGTAATCAATGCTATAAAAAAGGTAACATTTCCACTCGTGGATCATTTTAAGTCAGAAAAAAACATTATTTACAGTATAATCGTAAATCTCGAAAAACTACTCACTTCTAAATCTTTGTAGTCATTTTTGTATTACTTTAGTATAAATACATGTTAATTTGGATTCATATGTTGTTTTTTTCTGACTTTAGTGAACGAAAAGACACACATTTGCTCGTTTTCCCATTGGAAATAGTGATATTTTGAAATATCACTGTCCTGGTCACAAAAGCAAAGTTTGTGGGGAATAATAACCATTTGCTATACTTTTGAGGCATAAGCAATTAGGAAATAACACTTACTACCCAGGAGCAAAAATTGTGTTACATAGTGTAATAATAGTAATAATAGTTAAAATAGAAGCTCACCGTGTTTTGTCTGTATAGTCCGTTTTGTTTGTCTTTTTGTTTTGGCTATAAGTGCCGTGTCCTATGTTTTGTTTGTCTTACAACCTTTTATTTTCTGTCTGTCTGTTCATTATTAAATGCTGAGCGAGACCATTCGCTGTGTATGAAAGTAAAAAAAAAAAAAAGTCATACATATAGCTATGGCCAAGTTTTGGCCTCACCCAACAAAAATAATTATGTCCTTAATAAAGTCAAATGAAACCTGCTGAATAATGTTACGTTGACATACCGCTTTGTAGTTTTCCATATACTTAATGGAAAACTGACAAAAATTTTAAAATGTGACATTATGAGATCTAACATGAAATACTGTACTGCTATTATGGCTTTTGTAGACTTTTACGATATCATTTTGTAGTTTCTTAGAATACATAATGTCAAATAAAATATCTAAATTATGTTCATATAGTTTTAGTCATATAGTCTAAGTCCTGAAATCCTAAAAATGTTGGCCATATCTGTATATGTACTGTGTATTACAGCCAACCTTGCTTTTATTAGTATATTTCCATTACACAAACAGCAGTATAGTGGTTTTGAGAGCAGGACATGAAAAAATAGCTGCATTTCAAATGAAACAAACTTACTTTCAGGGGATGTATGCAGTCTACTGGTGTGTGACCACACCATAACATCACTGTGCTATCTGTCTGAGGCATAAATGGGCCAAACAACCCAAGGTTCTTTTTATAACTAGTCCAATACAGATAAGCCTTGTATAATTGGCTCTAATGAAAATAGCAAAGTATTTATTAATATTGAAAGACCCTGCAGCCTCAGAGCATCATTAATCATTTAATTATTCAAAATAAGCATACCTGATGCATGCAGTTTATCGTGGTAGCTAAGGAAGAAAAACAGTCCAGTTTAAACTAATTTATTTTAAAAGCAAATTCAATTCTAAATTTCACAATGACTCCAAGCCAGCTGTTCCCTCAGTCAGTCCTGGCATGCCTCACCATTTATTTGCCCACAGGTGTAACAAACATTAAAACATGCTTAAAGAATGAATAATAATTTCTTAAAGTGATAGCACCAACAGTACAGTGTATAAAGATTAACAATACCCAATTCTGTTTCAGCAAATTGTATTAAAAAATATTATAAAGAAAAGTAAAGTGATATGGTTGACATTGTGCATGTTTTGGCGCCCTGTATACTATTTTTATGCTGTCAATCTTCAGATTGAGATTATATTCAGATCCTCAGTGCTTTTTGTTTAGTTTTTTTCAAATAATCCACAAACAGAGCTCCTTCAGATCAGACTTTTTTAAGAAGATATGACTTTCTCGTGCACCTTAGACTTGCATGAAAAAAAATCTAACCACAAGAATCCCTGTCACCCCCTATACTGTGTATAATTTTCTGAAAGTTGTCTTTTCTGCTGTGTTTATAATGTGAAGCACATTGCACAGCTGGTTTGTAGAACATGCTATAGTTTATACAGGGGAGGCGGGGTGCATGCCCCCCTCACTTTTTCAATGATGGGGAAACGTTGCAGGAGTACTAAAACTTATCTCAAGAAAATGTATAACTATGATCATTGGTCAGTATAGAAGTCAATGTGAAGAAAAATGGGATCAGATCCAAGATTACCAGAGCCGGATTATGAGATGGTGTTTTACTACGAGGATCTGGATCAAGATCCGCAACATTGATCCAATCCTGAAGCTGCACACACCTTAACTGGGGAAATTTGACAAATTTGTATACAGCCTAACATCACAGAAATGTTGGGGGGAAAATGGCAAGTGGATGGACAAAGATAAAGGAGGATGCACTAAATTGCTGAATCCAAAGCACAGGAAAATAGATTAAGTTTATAATTCACATAGCTCATATTATTTACTAATGTTATCACGCTGAGGTTTCTGTCTACTTATAGTTTTACTTTTCATTTTAAATTGAAATAGTAAACTTAAAACAGCAAAATGACCATTGTGCCTTAAATAAATATGGGGGGGGGATATATTATCAGCAACAAGGCAGCTGCTAGCAGATATCAGGCTTAAAGAGCAGGGAAAGCAAAAGAGAATAGGTGGGTCTTGAGAGTTGATTTAAAGCGAGAGACGGTGGTAGCATCATGCACCAAAGCTGAGAGAGTGTTCCAAAGAGTAGGAGCCATGAAGCTAAATGAGCACTCTCCAAGTGTGGTGCACTTTTGCATGGGGATAATAAATAGACGAGAGTCAGAGAACCTCAGCTTGCGGGCAGGGACATAGCGGGTCAGCAGTTTGATAAGGTACTTGGGACCTGTGTGATGAGGGTCTATACTTCCTACTGTAAAACTCAAAGGTTGCTTGTCCTTGCAGGATATTATAAGAACAGCAAAAAAGTTGCCATCAAGACCTTGAAGGAAGGCAGCATGCCCTCTGAAGCTTTCCTGGAAGAGGCCAACCTAATGAAGCAACTGCAGCATGACAAGCTGGTGCAGCTCTATGCTGTCGTTACCAAGGACCCAATACTAATTGTTACAGAGTTCATGGTCAATGGTAAGGCATTCCTTATGTGAAATTAAAGGAAAAGCATGATTTACTGGGCACAAAAATGGTAGAGTGTTCTTCTGTTTAAATAACAGCAACAGCTCTACATGTAACGCAACAGCTCTACGATGTGCTGAAGACTCCTGGCGGTCTCAAAAGTTGATAGATTTTCAACTCATCCACTGCCCTCCCCAAAAACAGCAGAATAATGATAAGCATTCGGACAGTTAAATATCATATATATATATATATATATATAATATATAGTGATATATATAATATATATATATATATATAGTATATATATATATAAATATATAATTATTAAATTTATAATCCTGACCTTCCTAGGACTATATATGCCAGTAACATATATACTACAGCCAAAACACCACTAAAAACCAAACCCACTACCAATTGAAATAAAAGTGATCTGCTTCTGCATTACTTCTCCATTAAATGTCAAGTTCAGCGATCTTGTATAACCTTCACAAATTGTAAAAAAGATGGAAGTTAAAAATTAAACTACTATTGAACCTATTAGGACTGTATCAGAAATTATCTGGCTGTAAAGGCTATACATTTCAATGGACTGCATTTTATCTGGGTATGTATGTATAATTTGACATCGCCTGCAGCTACTAATAGCTACGGATAACATTTGTAATGACTTATTACTGTATGTGATACATTTAGATATACTAAACAGGATGTGTGGCTTTTTTTTTCTCTTCCTCTGAAGGCAGTTTACTAGACTTTCTGCAAACCGACGAAGGACACAGACTGCAGCTTCCAAAATTGATTGACATGTCCGCACAGGTACATTAAATTACTTGCATTTATTTTTTAAATGTATGTCAACTACTGCATCCCCAGCTAAAAATAAATAAATAAATAAAACATTGACTGTTTTGCTGGTTGGCGTTAGGGTTACTTTTTACTTGCTTTTAGCTGGACAGTAGATCAGTAGCATTTATAATAAACCATACTTATTTTTAAAAAAGAAAGGCAAATAAATTAAAATTCAAAGATGCATAGAAACAAATAATTAATTTAAGGTGTTTATTAATCATCAGACATCATAGATCAATTGATATCAGGCTAGATATTAGGTGGTGGTGGTGGGGAGTTCCATGATGCAAAAAGCAAGTAACATAACCATACAGGGGAAGAGGAAATGTATATGATATAAGAAGGGTCATAAAGACTGGCTTGCTCTGAGTCTCTCAGAACAATAGCAACATTTTAATCAGAATGAATAAATAATAATTGAAAAAATGCAAAGAAAATATTAGTTGAACTTTACTATGAATTTGTTTGTCTTGCATAATCTGAATAAACATTAGAGGTCCTGTTGTTAATGTGAGTCAGCTATTAGTAGCTGCAGGCAATGCTACTGTGGGGGCTCCTCAGGGGTTAACTTGTGTGAGTGTTTGAGGGGTTGGTGAAACATGGTTGGGGGTTGTGAGTGCATGCTACGAGCAGGAGGCGGGGTGTAGGGAGGAATGGATGTGAGTGATTGGAGGGGAACAGGTGTTGCGTGAGGGCGTAAATAGGGGGCGCATGGTCTCGACCCCCGCTCTTGGTGCGAACAATAGAAGTGATGGGATTGTTTAGAAGTGTCCACCCCCCTTGTAATAGCAATCCTAAATTAGCTCAGGTGTAACCAAACGCCTTAAAAATCACACACGAATTGGCCTCCACCTGTGGTAAATTGTAGTGATTGACATGATTTCAGGATAAATTCAGCAGTTCCTGTAGGTTCCCTCTGCCTTGTAGTGAATTTCAAAGCAAAGACTCAACATTGAGCACCAAGGCGAGTTCAAAACAACTCCGGGACAAAGTTGCTGAAAGGCACAGATCAGGGGATGGGTATAAAAAAATATCAAAGGCCTTGAATATCCCTTGGAGCATGGTCAAGACGATTATTAAGAAGTGGAAGGTATATGGCACCACAAAGACCCTACCTAGATCAGGCCGTTCCTCCAAACTGGATGACCAAGAAAGAAGGAGACTGATCAGAGGTACTACCAAGAGTCCAATGGCAACTCTGGGTAGTGCTACAGGCTTTTACAGCCAAGACTGGTCAAAGTGTACATGTGACAACAATATCCCAAGCACTCCACAAATCCGCCCTGTATGGTAGGGTGGCAACAAGGAAGCCATTACTCAAGAAAGCCCAACTTGAACCAAGTTTGAAGCATGCAAGAAAACACTCAGGAGCGTTATGTTAGGCGCAAACCCAACACAGCGCATCACCCAAAGAACACCATCCCTACTGTGAAGCATGTTGGTGGTGGTGGTGGCAGTATCATATTATGGGGATGTTTCTCATAGGCAGGGATTGGGGGGCACTTGTCAGGATAGAAGGAAAAATGAATGGAGCAAAGTACAGAGAAGTCCTTGAGGAAAACCTGCTGCCTTCTGCAAGAAAGCTGAAACTGGGACGGAAATTCACCTTTCAGCCTGACAATGACCCAAAGCACACAGCCAAAGCTACACTGGAGTGGCTAAGGAACAAAAAGGTAAATGTCCTTGAGTGGCCTTAGTAGAGACTTATACCAACAGACTCACAGCTGTAATTGCTGCCAAAGGTGCTTCCACCAAGTATTAACTCATGGGGGATGGAGACTTATCCAAGTATATCGCCCTTTTCCATACACTGTATTCATAATACGAGTAGAATTTTAATAGTAAGCCATAGTCTCTATTAGCAATGAAATATTGCACCACAATAACTAAATTGCAAATAGCAGTATCGAAAGTTTGATGTCTAATTCAAACAATCTTAGATTACTATTAAGTGCTTAATGCAATTTTCAATAAACCAAAATGTAAGCAATGATTATACAATATAGCAAAGCACGGTTTAGCATAATAAATATAGTAATGGAACTTGGTAACTCATATATAGACATGTACAAGAATGTCAATAATGCAACAAAAAAGCTACACCATTTTAATGACCCAGGTGTAAATTAGCACTTTGCCATCATTAATCCATTTAAATGATATTGAAAAGTGTTAAAATGAAGAACAGAGCATGGAATTGGGCAGGGATCTGGAATACTGAGTGGGTGCAAACATTATAATGAGATGTAAGGATTTTGCCTGACACTTTAGCAATTGCTGACCCTCCAAAAACTTTGCATCTTATCTGACAAGGTGCAAACCATTGTGGAAGCAAGTGATTAAGAGCTGTATAAAAGCGCACACCTTCAGAGACCTGTCATTGGCTTCAGGATAGCTGCTGTGGTACACTTCCTGATGCGGCAAGACAGAAAGACCCTGCATATTCAAACCCAGGGTCACTTTGTTTGGGATGGCTTGTCTTCTCCGCTTGCCTCTCCAGTGGTCAGCTGTGATGTGGGTGGAGGCCTTGCTTTTCCTGGATGTCTGTGTTGCTAGCGAATTTTGCTTTTCTTTATGCTGACCTTGAACTTAAAATTAAGCAATTTACCATCTGCACATTTGATACTTTTCAGGTGAAGTTCAGATATTTGTGTGAATTGAACCTGGACTAATTTTTGAGAACTACATAAATACAATACAGTACCAGAATAAAATTAGCTCATTGAAAGTTTATACTGCTTTATAGAAATCACTGCTGTCTTATCTCTGGAGGCACAAAAACGTTAAGTACACCAAAAAGAGAGGAGCATACAGTGTTGCTTTTATCTGGAGGTATAGACCTTGATTCTGACAGCTTTCAAACAAGGTTCTGATTTTCTGATGTCAAGGTTGCTTTGTGGAAATCTACACAGCTTACTGTGGTAACGTGACTGGTACGTCAACATTCTTACTCACATTGAGAAGAATACAACAACTAAAAAGTGTTGGAGGCATTGACATTCTCTCCTTGAATGAACCCTGCAACTGTTATAAATTATGTTTCGGTATCTTGGAGTGTTTGTCCAGAATCCAGCCGCATATTGAAGCAAATGACCTTGTCCTAGAGTTACGCCATCAGATTGGTTGCTAAATGTTTCAAGGATAAAATGATGAAAGATTAATAAACCTATGACTCAATAGTTTTGGCCTAGAGCCACAGCACTTGGGAGTCTGATCTTGTCAGATTTTAGAAGCTTAGCAAGGTTGGATCTAAAGAATAATTAGATCATAGGCCTCCAAAGAAATCCAGGAGCTGCAAGATTTGATCGTGGGTACTCAGTAGGAGAGCACATTCAACATATATCTGGGCAGGATGATAGGAGGGCTTTGTAGTGTCGGGGTGCTCTCTTTGTAGCGTCGAGGTTGCTCTATACCGTTAGCTTATATCAGGTAAGTTCTCAGGAATGGTTATAGTACTTGTAAGTAATTTTTTTAAATGACTACATGTGTGACATTACCATACAGACTTGCCAGTAAAATAGATAGGCATCTCTATCTACAGTTGATAAACAAGCATATGTGTGAAGGTTTTGTGCTGCAGTTGAGTTGCAAAGGTGCTGCTGTTTTGTTTAGCTGATAGAAGATTCTTCAATACAAAAAACTAAAAATAAATTGTCATTGAAATAATAATAATAATAATAATAATAATAATAATAATAATAATAATAATAATAATAATAATAATAATAATAATAATGGCAAAAGCCTATTTACAAACCATTAGAACTATTTTAATTGAGGACTATTTCTGCCAATGGTAGCAGTTGGTTTTCTTTAGTCATGCATCTAAAATTAGAAGGTGGTAATACTGTGATAAGAGTTGTGGCCAGTTAGATAACCAGTTAGATATGTGGCCAACCCTGCCTCTATCTTTTATAAACATCTGAACAGGAAGTGATGTCATTTTCCATCGTATTAAGCAGAGCTCAGCACTAACACATACAACAGTCTGTAATCATTTTTAGAAAGCGTACGCATTCTGTTTGAAACCTCTTCATAGCTGTATATTGTGACATAACCATACCCCTTGGTTAAAGGAAAAAAAACAAACAGAGCAAAGCAGAGCTATGCCAATATGTAGCTCTTCGCTGTCCAGAGGCTCACTGACAGTAGTAAAAAGCACTACTGTATGGAGTGTGGGCTGAGTTCGTTGTCTGATCTTGATGCACTGGCTATAGCGTTCTCGACAGTTAGAGAGCATCTAACGAGCGTATGTTCAACTGAGACTGGCAGTGAGTTTCATCGGTGAGGTGACATGCACATTTTGCATTTAAAACTGAACCTAAAATATATGTTCCACCTATTCAGTGGCACACAGGGCTACATTTTCAATCTACTCCAGTTTGTCATTACCACAGTTTTTTGTTTTCAGAAAGGAGAAACACATGAACCAGAGGTGAACAACTAATACTTTTAATTTAGGGACTTGAATGAAGTATTCAGTTGTTTCTTATTCATTTTAAATCTTTAATTGGTGTTGCAGTAATAACGATTTGGAGTAAATATCGTTGTGAATCTAGCCCATAGAGTAATATAACACCTTTAAGAAAACTTTTACTCACAGCTTTTCTAAGGAGTTTTTGTAAATAAGCCCATATTTGCAATAAATCCTCAATGTCAAGCTTTACGCCATTCTACTTGTCATTTCCTGTGCATTTTTAAATTATTATTCTTTTAACTCATGATAAAAAGATTTCCAATTGAAATGCTCTGTTTCTCAGATTTGTCATTTTATATATATGTAATAACCATATAATAACACCCTGGGTTTAATTTATTATGTTGAATGACCTTGTGCTTTTTACTCTTTCACAGATTGCAGAGGGAATGGCATACATTGAGATTAAAAATTACATTCACAGGGACCTGCGTGCTGCCAACATCCTGGTCTCAGAAACGCTGACATGCAAAATCGCAGACTTCGGCCTTGCAAGGGTCATTGAGACTGAATACATAGCGCAGGAGGGTATGAACCTATTGAACAAAACCTCTAGTCCTGCAGCCAGAATGCAAACTGGAGTGAGGTTGAATAGTGAATGGGTGCAGTAGAATTACCACTCACTTTTAATTAACTATATACTAGTTGATTGGAAAAATACCATTGAACTGTGTACATTTATATCATTTCGGGGGGGGGGGGGGGGGGGGGGTTGTTGTTGTGTGGTTTTTTTGATGTTTTTACAGTTGGAATGGGCCTTCAAAATGCTTGATTTTACTTTTTTATATCAGTATATTTATGTGTTAATCCCTAAATCCATAGTTGACAACCTCTGGCCTTCCACATCCTAGCTTCACAATTTATTGTGTTATCTGCTTTCTTATTGGTCAAAGTTTTGAGAGGGCATCCTGTTTATTTACATTTAAATACTACAGTCACAGACAAAGGTATTGGCACCCAACATTTAATTTAAGATAATTCAAGAAAACATGGTAAATACAAGCATTTAATAAACATTAGCCACTAAATAATATGACAAAGAGCAAAACACACAACTTCTGGTAGTTTACTCAACAATCTTTATAAAATAAAATAAAAAAGCACTTAATTTCAAATATTTGTTCATGACGGAATTATTGGCACCTTTATTAAAAGCCTGTAAATAAATGTAAAATAACTAATTATTTATATGTATTGATGGAAAACTATTACACAGTAACTAAGCTGTATTATAAAGTCAATAGCCACACAAATAAGTAATTATTTTCAACATCTGTTGAAGAAAAATGTTTTGGCAACACAGCAGATGATGGTCAAGACAAAGGAGTTGGATTCACGTTTGAGAAAAGCATTCATAGCAAACTACAACAAAGGAAATAGCTACAGAACAGTGTCCAAAATCCACAATCGGAGCAATAACCAAGAAGCACCACAGAACAAATTCAACAGAAATGCTTAAAAGAAGTGGACATCCAAAGAAAATGACAGGTACAGCAGGTAGGAGAATCACCGAGCAACTAATAAAAAAAAATCAAATATTAAAAGTCGGAAGCATCAACCATAATAGCGCATGAAAGAACTGTACAAAGGCACCTGAACACAGAAGACTTGTATAGATGTAGACCTCATCGTAAATGACTTCATAAAACAAACCCTCTTAAATAAACCATAAAAATGAACAAGAATCTGAAGCTTCAATAAAATCCTCTGGTCCACTGAGTCTAAAATATAACTTTTGTTTTCCAAAAATGGACCATCGTATATTTTGAGAAAAAAGGGGAAGCCTTCAATGAAAAAAATTTGTACCTACAGTTAAGCACGACCATGTTATGGGGGTGTGTGAACAGGAGAGAATGAATCTGAACTGTAAATCTACCTCCCGCCCAGGGAGGGCGCTAAGTAAGGCATGGCACACCTTCACAGGGATGGGCCCGACTCGAGGGTAGGACGGAACCGGAAGTCGGCCATCTTGATGGAAGGGTATAGCTGTAAGAGTGTTGAACGACTCTATTGTGATCAGCTGTGGCGTATGCAGTGATTGGATAAAGCGTGGCGCAGTGCTGATCACGCTGGGCAGTACAAAAGGGACGCAGCTTTATGAGTATGGCCCCCTTTGTGCTGAAAACTAATGGAGCCAGAGCATTACTGTGTTTTGTTTTGTTTCGTGCAGACGAAGACTGAACGGGAGCTGAAGCTTGCAAGCCAGCTATACGTCACCACAAACACTGCACTGAACAATTCACAGAACAGTTTCAAGAGGGAGCAGTGGGAGCATATTTTCACTGTGGATTATTGTGTTGTCACAGAGAATAAAACATTGTTGTACATAGACCCTCAGTTTGGACTTTGCCACTCCTTCACCACTCATATCCTGACAGGGTGTTTTAGTGGTTGTGAGTGAATGAATGCAGCCATGTATAGAAACCTTCTACAAAGTACAATAAAACCATCTGCGACATAGCCTGCACTCGAACCTGCAATCCCCAGGCTATAGGGCACATCCATGCACTCCAGGTGGAGTGCTTTTACTGGATTTCCCACTCGGGAGCCCAACTCTGGAATTGTTAAAGAAAAACAAGTTAGAAGTTCTGGAATGGCCTTCATAATCACAAAATCGCTATAGAAATGCTTCGGCCACTCATTGTGTATCCAATCTGTCCGAGCTGAAGGAAATATGTAAGACAGAATGGGTCCAGATTTCACCAACAAGATGTAACATATTGGTTAAGAATTAAACATCTGAAAGCCATAATAAAAGCAAAAGGAGGACACACGAAATCCTAAAGCAGGGGTGAACAAATATTTGAAATGACTTAAGTACTTTTGGTTTTTTATAAAGATTGTTTGTTAAACTACCAGAAATTGTGTATGTTGGTCTTTGTCATATTAATAACTGGCTAATGTTTCTTAAATGCTTGTATTGAACGTGTTTTCTTGAATGATCTTATATTAAGTTTAGGGTGCCCATGCATTTGTTTGTGACTGCAAATACATGAATAATAGGCATGAAAAATCTAGTAGGTATAAATTATGGAGGTAATCATGTTTTATTTTTTTATAGACTTTTTATTTGTCTTTTTATTTACAGAAGACTACATAATGAAATAAAAAAATACAAGAAAAAATCTATTAAAAATCAGTATTTATTTTTAAAAACTTGTGGGATTTCAGCAATTTGGTTGGTTGAAGGCATGGCGATAATAACACACCCTGTTATGCTTTATTGATCTAATATACAGTATTTCTCCTGCAGAGCAAATCTCTATCTACAGTCTCCCAATCATTTGAAGTAATTAAGACAGTATAAAAGAAATATAATGCAAAAAATCATGCTGGCTTTTATATATGGAATCAAGTCTGATGCCTTTCTAATATATGATTACTTTAAATGTATCCAACTGAATTAAGATTATGTTTTTGTGGTATAGGCACAGGTACAGAAATCAGTACTGTACCAATACAATATGAAGTCACGCTCCTAGGTTTTGATATACTGAATGGGTTTGACATAACTTTGAAAAACTCTTTCCTGCTGCAGGTGCCAAATTCCCTATCAAGTGGACAGCACCAGAGGCAATCAATTTTGGCACTTTCAGCATCAAATCAGATGTCTGGTCTTTTGGGGTTCTACTCACAGAAATTGTTACATATGGAAGGATACCTTATCCAGGTACGATGATGTAGAATTCCCAGCACAGAATATGTGGTTTGTGTTGCATGCGACCATGCTGCTGGTTCGCTTTCAATGACATGACAGTCACAGACCACGTTGAGTCTGTCAGATGTCTCAAATAAAATAATACACATGTACAAGGCGATTTTCCATTGTTTTGCTTGTGACTGGTAGGCAGAAGACCATGTCTGTCATTTCACTAAATATTTAAATGCCCTGACCATTTGCTAAATTATAGACAATGCTTTTGTAGACTAGCCAGTGTAAGCTTCAACAACTGTTGTATTAATGTACCTTTTTCAAGAAGTTATATTCCAATTAACAAAAGTAATGCTGTTTTGTTAACATTTTCAATGTGGCAGATAACTTGAATCTATTGTTTATTATTAATTAAATGGGCCTTAGAGCGTGAACACCACTTGCAAATATCCAACCATAAATTACATATAACATATTTTGCACACTGAATATATAGGTGCCATAATAATATTAATAATAATTACAAAGACACTTTTCACCTATTTTCATTTATATTGTTGAGTGCTCCTGTTTGGCAGAGCAAAGATCATTTAAAAGTAAGTATCTTTCATTACCATAGGAATGATTACATGTATAGCTGACAGGGATCCCTTGTAATCTTTGAAAGTCCGCCTAGACTGTAAAAAACATTATTATCTAATATGAATGATACATTTTTCAAAAAAGCAAAATGGATACATCTACTCAGTGTGAACATAAGTCTGTTTTTCAGGCATGACCAACCCTGAGGTCATCCGAAACTTGGACAAGAACTATAGGATGCCGTGCCCTGATGGCTGTCCCATTGAGCTCTATGACATCATATTGAAGTGCTGGCGAGAGAGACCAGAAGACAGGCCCACCTTTGAATACTTACAGGTCACCTTGGAGGACTTCTATACATCAACAGAAGGACAATATGAGATGCAGCCATAGTATCAACAGTCAGCTAGTTTCTGATAGGAAAGCTTCTGATATCACAAGATGCATGAATTCAAAACGGCATGGAGGTTTGTGTACAGTGCATTTTCCTACCTTGATAAGTCTGAAGTCAATGACTTGAAAATGTTTTTTTTTCAACCAGTGACTGATTGTTACATGTCTTGTACCCATCATGGCTATGGTTACGAATGGATATTAACATTTTTTTTTTTTTTTTAATATTTTTTTAACAATTATTTTTCATTAATTCATGATTTTCTCTCAATATTGGAATGTCCAATTATTATTCAACCTGGCTCACCGCTGCAACACCTGAACTAACTCAGGAGAGATGAAGACGAGCACACGTGTCCTCTGAAATGTGTGCTATCAGCCATCTGCTTTTTTTCGTTCTGCAGCCATCTCAGAACTTATAGCATCAGAGGACCATGCAGTTTTGAATTGCGTATAGGCCGGCCTGCAGGCGCCCGGCCAGTCACAAGGGTTGCTGGTGTGTGGTGACCCAAAGACTCCCCAGGTGACCTAACCACTCCCGGGAGGGCGCTTGGCCAATTGTGCTCCGCCCCCTGGGAACTCCCATCCACGGTCGGTAGTGGCATAGCTCGGATTCAAACCGGCGATCTCCAAGCTATAGGGCGCATCCTGCATTCCAGGAGGAGTGCCTTTACCAGACACACCACTCGGGAGCCCCCACTTTACATCTGTTATGTTTTCGTTCTTCATGAGGTATTTCTTTATCTGTCTGCAGCACACATACTGTTAAGCCACTGACATGCTGAAGCCAGTTATTGCAAGTGATAAAGAACAAGGACATGGAACAAATCTAGGAACATTTTACACGGTCTAAACTTGTAAACCTTGTATATTACTGTATTTTCAAGTAAAGTAAAAATACATTATTTTATATTCAATGCAGTTTATTGGTCAAATCATAGGACCAAGAGCACCCATTCCTCAACCAAACTGACTCTCTTTGTAGACCTGGGCTTAATTTCTCCTTGCTGTATAATTAGATATACTGGAATGTTTGTTTTTTTCCCAATCTTGTAAAGATACTATCTAGAATATATATTTTATATAGAAAAGTCCAACTTATGAAATTACTTGTTTTTCATATAGACTGTTTCACCTAAAACTTTAGGAATTGCTATAACACAGATTAGGCTATGTTATCAAAGCAATTTAATCCAAATAATTATTAACAATTTATTTATTTATTAACAATTTATTTATTTATAGAAAGAACACCTATTATGATAATATTAAGATTTTTGATAATTCAAATTGAAATGACTTAAAATTTTCCATGGTTACTGAATACGACAATCGATGTTTAGTGCCACAGGTAATGTATTATTGTGCATATGGAATAATCTTTCACCGAAAGTAACTCTTCAATCATTCACAATAGAAGTTATGTTACAGTGTTATCTTAATATACACATATATTAATATATATATATATATATATATATATATATATATATATATATATATATATATATATTTTATATATATCATCTATATATATATATATATATATATATATATAATATATATGTCATCTTAAAGAAAACCAGAGATGTACCTGAATGTATTCTACTAGGCTTGTTATAAAATCATATGTCATTTTTATATTTATCTTTTTGCACATAATGTCACATTTACAAGTGGTCTAGTAGATATTCAGGGCCACAGGCCCTGGTGCTGGGTTACATACAATTGCTTCTATCTAAAGCTTATATTTCTGTGGCAAATCAACTCAAATAATACATATGTTCAAGCATTACCTTCTAAAATTGTGTTCAAGTTGAACATATTGCAGCGAACCCAGGGCCTCTCGCACTAAAGCATAGCGCCAATACTGTTGTACAAGGCTAATGTCTTTGTGTGTGATTACATCACCCTCCAGCCTTGCTGCTGCAATTCCCTCATCCACGCTACACTCTCCCTTGCCAGCCTCAAGTCCGCCCTGGACTTGCTCACCAGGCTACAATACGACAAGTGTGTGCCGGGGTATCTGTGTCCACTTCTGACACCAATGTAGCGATCTCATTTAACGCAGGTAGGCGCATCACACAGGGCAAGGTAATACACACGTAGGCAGAGGGCAGGCATGAACCCGTGACCTCTCGCACTAAAGCACAGCGGCGATATCGCGGTACAAAAGAGCCAGCTCCCTTGCAAGGAGCATATATCAGGCTAATGTCATTGTGTGTGATTACGTCACCTACAAGCCCTGCTGCTGCCTTCCCCCATGCACGCTACACTATTATTGTAAATATAATCTTATTAGAGCACAAATACAAAATGTAATTTTCATTATGTGTAGTAATTGTCAGAGGACCCACTTTCCCATAATCAGTTTCAAATTGCGTACTTATGTACATGGAAACACCTGCCAAGCAAGTGGCTAATATCAGCCCTATCTGGGAGATGTTGTTTGTTGTATTATAGAATAATGTTCAGAATACAATTTCACAACAGATGAACCAGTAATGCCAGCACAGACGTATGTGCGTTTCAAATTATTATTTTTTTTGTCACAACAGCAATTTGAATTATGAAATATGCAAGAACTGCAGGTGAAACTAAACATTAGGACCTGGTTTTCATTGAACACAGTAAAAAGCAAACATAACGGCAAAGTGCTTTAAGGTTGCGCTGGATTGTGCTGTCCCATTCATGTCGTGATTTTGAATGGAGTTTAAGCTGGGCTCTGGCTTCCTTAAGTGCTGACCAGTGAAGAAAAAGTGGGAGTCTGAAGCTGCTAGCAAATCAGGAGCAACTGACATTTCTTTTAACAAAACAATAGGCCTAGCATTTGCTTTTGCTGTGATAATGAAAATCTGCTTTGTTGCCATAGCACCCTTTGCTAATGCTGTATTTAGAAATATTTCATACATTGAACATTTTGGGCAGAAGTGACTGCAAGATTTCGTTATATTCACAAACATTTTATACTTCCATCCTTTGCAATATACAGCTTATTCAAGATGCATTAGGAAATGTTTCATTAACTTCAGAGCTGCTGTGAAAAATAAAGATGGGCATGAAACCTTTTTTTTTTTTTTTTTTTAAATACATAGGACTACATACTTCATCATTTCTGGAAGTAATTTAGTACAACCTTGTAAATTTGAATAATAACTTGTTATTTTGCTGTCAGTCTTCCGAATAGCTGCCTATATATGTTTCAAACTCGACACATAAAAGGTGTACTTAAAATATAAAATAATCTGGAAGGAATGACTAAACACATGTACAACATATACAAAAACTGTTTTTATTGTTATTATTATTATTATTATTATTTATTAGAAACCTTTAATGTATTTAAAGTTTATGGAGCTGGGGCGAAATGGCACAACAAAGCACTGGAGCTGTTGTAAAACATCAATAATGTAAATTAATTAACCTTTACTACATTTCAAGTTTAATTAAGTTAAAATTCCAACTGAGTCAAAGTGCACATACTAACTAATGTTAGTATTGAGAACATCTACTAACTCAGGTGACTAAATCAGTTACTTCAATTATAATAATACATTTCCCATTGTTTTGCACTAAGCAATTGCTCCATAAGAAATTTTTAAAAAGTTATAATCTAACTTGTGTCCAAAAAGCAAACAGTAGTTTATTTAACCAGAAACTGCAGGCTTTTTTCAGTGCATATTAAATATAATGCTTGACGTACACCTGTGTTTGTGAAAATCAGTGTTAACAGTACATACCATGAATAACGGGATGGCAAGCAGTGATAGGCTACAGTATAAATAAGAAGGTAAACACCAAAAGGTTAAACACTTCTTTATAATGTTGGATAAAAAAACAAAGATGTTATGAATGAAGTTGTTTTTCTACAGCCTGGGCATTTCTGTGTACGGTATAATTTTTTTCTCTTTTTTTTTTTTTTTACAAGCCTTGCCTGCTGGCAGTTGCTGTGTCACTGAAGCATAGACAGAGTGAGCTGTAGTGAGTGGCTGCAGTACAGGCATTTCCCCCCAATAAAATGTTGACCTTAGGTGATAATTAAGTGGCAGATTGGTGGTGTCTGCTGTATATTCTGTTCAGAATGAGTCCAATCAGTCATTTCCACTCATTTGGAGGTACTTTGTTTTTGGGATACCGGAATAGAATAGTTGATCAAATGCACATAGATCTGAGGAAATGCATGAGGTGGCGTATGTTGCTGTGGCAGGAAATGGCGTTGTGGTGACTCAGACCAGAAGAAAGCACAACAAAAACAAAGGTACGGTGCAGTGGCGCGTGCCGTTTTATTTAAAGCAAAAAAAAAACTTTAAACAAAAATAAACACTTGCGCAGAGCAGAAATAAAACAATTAAACAAAATAAATCTCGAACACAAATAATGAATTAAGGTCCGACTGGGCAATAGCCTTCACGGATCCTTATATTCTTTTAAATTTAGTTTCTCCTCGCTCGCTCTCGTTCCTCCTCTGAACACCCACCCAGAGTGCAGAGAGCTGCAGGTATTTATACGGGTGACCATCTCCCAATTAGCAAGAAATTAGTCACTTAACTAATTCTGGAGATGGCCACCCTCTGCACGAGTTTTATAATGTGGATGGGGCTTCCCATCCACGCTGCAAAACAAAAACAAAACTAATGCACAGCTACTCTGTCATACAAAATAATAAACAAACAAAACACACGGCAGTTCGCCGTCATCTATAAACACAAATATAGAACAATAAACAAATACAAAATAACACAGGGGCAGAGGGGGAGACCCCGTTCTAACAATAAACTAACAATACTATTAAACAGCAGGGCTTTCCTACCGCCCTGCTATAGTTGTGTACTGCATACATCATTATATGATATTATTATTATATATGCAGCTATTTGCTAATCCAATAAATCATTAGAAAGATTGGAGTCTTTAGATTTAAAAAATGTATATATTTTTGGTATACAAGTTTTACAAAATGTCAGTACATCTAACCAGGGTCCCTATTTGCTGACTGTATACAATGTCGTCTGTATGACAGATCAGGGGGTCATCTTCATTAAAATTGCTCAAAGCTAACATGCAAATGAGGCCACACCTCAAAAGTTATGCTGACCACTGGCACTAACACGGGCGGTAAATCACGGGGGCAAAGCCTGTAATCGCATTACATGGCAAAGACAGTTTGCTCCTGTTTTCATCAAAATCAGCGGCAAACATGTTTTACCCTAGCGTTAGAGGTTTGCCCTAAGAAGTAGAACAAGGGTGGTTTCACATGACCAAAAGTTATTATGTTATCAATGTTAACTAAGAATAATTTTTTGTTAAAGACCTTTCTAAGGGTCCAAGAACAGGAAACATATTAGTTCTATAGAGCACCATTTATGACAATGTCATTGTGATATTATATAAATAGTTCATAGTTCTGGAAATGGTTGGATTGTTGTTATGGTAATATATTTCATAATTTTAATGAGATAGTTTAATGACTGTTTATTAAATGTTTTACAAATATTAAAAGAAGCAGGTTTAGGTTTCCTGTAAACAACCAACTTACGTTAACACACATTTTCATTTTTTGTTAATGGTTAATTGCAAATTAAACTTATCAAAAGTTATATCAAAATACAATCACATTTTATTAGCTAACTGCAGAAACGTCCTCAAATATATGATCGTCTTAATTTTGATAACATAAAGTAAGGATCTGAGAGGATAATATTTGTATTAGTTTATTGCTATATACTATGTGGCACAGTAGCCTCCCAACTCAGATAGTATTGTAGGAACAGAAATTCAGACACCTGCACAGTTAAATGTGCCTTTTAATAAACAAATAAACTAAATAAAAACAGTACAAACAATTAACAAAACACTCATGACAAAATAAAAGTCACACGGGTCAAAACAAAAAGTTCTACAAAAACTCACGAAACACAAACAGACAGCACAGCATGGAACATGAAGCACAGGCCTCCACCTCGATCACCAACATCAGTCCTAATCCTTTCTAATTACCACCCATGAATAGTTATTTTATACACCCGTGGCTTCATCCATATTTCCATGTGGATTTGAACTCCCTCCCTGCCACCCACTATTTCCCACACATACCTGTGCAGCGGCAGGGCTTTGACCCTGCCACACTGCACATACCTCTCCCCTATGTGCGCAGCACACACGGCTGCCATCGGCCTCCTCCCCTCATGTCTGTTTTTCTCCACATGGATCCTTGGGGGTGGGTTTTTGAGCAGGGCTGTGGTGGAGGTCTCCTCGCCTCCTCCTTCTTCTGCCGGGCTATCCTCACCACTGACAGTGGAGCAAGGCATTCCGGCAGCGGATCTATACATTTTTTCAAGTCTTTGTCAAATTTAGATTTCTTGACAGCTACAGTAATTTTTAAACTTTTTTTCATGATTATATCAATACAGAATTCAACCAAAAATGCTGTAAATATTCCCTTATCTGGTAATGTTGCCAAGTGGCAAAAACACACCCCGCCAAAACAAATTATATAAAACATTTTATTTAGTAGGGTAAAGTAAACTTACTTGCTATTTATAATACCTGGTATAATACCTGGTTTAAATTATTCATTAATGTGCTTCAATTTAAAGGACTACTGGAATTACACAGCAGTTCCTGGTGTGTACTAATTAGCCATGCTTGTGCTCAAAGCTGAAAGCCTTTCACATAAATAAAAAGCTCTGTTTGCTTGAACAACCAAACAGCAACACTGCTTTGGATTCCATGTCACTATATTTTTATCAGCCGTTTGATCTGAGCTGCTTCTCTGGTGACACTGTGAAGAAATTCTCTAGCAGACAGTCAGTAATACTGGCCACACCATGGGAATACTAAGGTTTAAGGTTTCTAGAAGACCTACTCCCTAGTTGTGACTTCATTCTTCTGGTCCACCTAGAGTCTCCTCTACCAGAGAAGCTTGTATCAGATTTAGCAGTTTTCCATGTAGTTCAATAAATGCTGGCCTTTCCAATGAGTTCTGTTTCCAGCATAGCAGCATGATGTCATATAGCGAGTCTGGGCAGCCTTCAGGAGGTGACATACGCCTCCCATTTAACAGGAATTTTACACAGTCAGTCTTACTCATACCTGCATTATGAAAACAAAACAAAAAAACAAAGTTAAATTATATATATATACACACACACACACACACACACACACACACATATTTTAATGGAAAAATTCCATATACTATAATTGGCTGCATAAAAGAGGCGGGAACCTCTCAGTTGGGGTTGGGTGTTCAGGGAGTAAGAACGAGAGAGGGGAGAGAGGAATATATAAAGAAATAACACTTGCTACACGTGCTGGTTCTATACCAGCATGATACTTGTTAAGAAGTGTTTGTCTATTTATTTTGGCCACTGTGCCTTTTTTTGGTGGGTATGTTTTAGTTTTGTTTGTTCAATTATTTTATTTAATAAATACGTGCACAACGCTTCAACCTGCAGTACTGGTCTCTTCCTGGTCTGTGATGTCAGCACCAAGCCACCCTGCCACAAACCGTCTGGGTAATTACAACCAAACAGTCCATGATGCTTGCTAATGCAGAATGCTGAGGGTCTTACTGCTTTTATACTTCAATGTTAATGTACAATTAATTATCATTTTTATTTTTTATAAATATTTATTTTCAACTATGGGCATTTTGATATCCCAAAGCAATATTATACATTTTTGTTTTGCAAAATAATACAAGAATGTTTTATGGATCTACGCCAAGTCATATCTTTCGAATAATAGATGTTTTTATATTATTTTCTATGCTTTTGTATGACAAAACAATAAAGTTTTATTGAGCGTTATTCATTTGGTCACATGCAAATGACAGACCTGTAAGGAAGCACATGGAGCTGATGGAGGGAGCTTGATCTTTTGTTGTAAATATTTTTAATTAAGGAGTTATGTTTATTATGTTTATTATGTGTCATTACCTTTCATTTGTATCTTGTTTAAAAGTGTCAGATTTTTTTTAATTATTATATTTTGATAAATTAAAAGTTTACTAAGAGATATTTGGGCCATTTTACGTAGTAGGCCTAAGATCTGACTTTGTAGGTTTTTTAATGTCATTACAGCAACATGTCATTACTATCATACATTAGACTGATGGGAATGACACCACCATGCTGGTAATGACAATAATTACTTTTATACACTTTTAAAAGATTCTTGTGAATTATGCAAAATACAAATTCTCTGAATTTTAAAATCACTAGTTTAACATATTTTATATTTATTTTGTTATTTAATTATTTATTTAAATGGAAAATGGGACCAAAGTTAACCTGCTCAAAGATCAAAGAAATACAGAGAACCAATTAAGTCTGATCCTGTGAATGATCTGGAGCATCCTAAAAAAGAAAAAAAAAAAAGATACCTAAAAAGAAAACAAAGTGAAAAGTTTAAGAACAGTTATCAAAAAGGGAAGAAAAATACAAATGACGGCAAGGGGGAAAAAAAAAAAAAAGGAAATCAAGAAAACAGAAGACAAGATTTCATGGCTGTGAACACTCCACCTGTTTCAGCACACGATCATCTGCCTGCCCATCAAGAAGCTGCAGGAAATGAAGGAAATGCATATACCAGAGGACAGAACACAGTTAGAAGGGATTGAGCAAAAGTATATAAGGAGCTTTATAAAACCAAGAAGATTCTACATGACGCACAAAGGTAACAATACAAGAAAAGATGTCAGAAAATGACGGAAAGATTTAGAAATACTCCTTCTCCAAAAACAAAAGCTCCCCAGCAGTTTAGACCTAACCCTGATAAGGGCAGGAAAGTTCTTATTTTCCACACGTCCTTGTTTCTGAGTTACGCAAAAAAATATTGGCAAGTCGCTTCAAAGATCATCAGTGGAAAGATCCTGAAGAAACACAAGCCAAGTAGCGAGCCTCAGAATAGTTTATTCTGTCAGTTCTGTTTTTAAAGTTTACATTACAAATAACTGAACTATCCGTGTTAGTTGTTCTGCTAAGAACTCCAATTTTAGTAAAAAATAAATAAAATTTTTTATAAAATGTTAATGTTAAAGGTCATTTTATTGAACTACAAGCACCGACTTACATTTTGTTGTAAAAAAATAAACAATATGTTTGCTTAGTAAAAGTTTGTGAGTCATTGCCAGAACGCTCTTATCATTACCGTCACGATCGATTTTTTTTTTTAATATTTATCAAATTTGTGCTTATAAAAACATTTTATATCATATCCATGATTGAAAACATCTGGTATTTAAGTAAAATTTAAAAAAAAATTAAAAAATAAATGGTTGGAAAATATATTCTGTTTTTGCAAAATTCTTTAAGCAGTCAAATATAAAACATGTGCTTTTCTAAAATGAAAATAAAAAATGGCATATATTTTATGGCATACACCTTATCTTTACAAAGAAATAAATAGTTTTACTTTTTATTACACTCATTCTGACCACATATTTCTGCAAGCACCTCAAGAACATGGCTTAACATGTAAATATTATGAAGTTAATATGTTTCCTATTTGTAGTAACTGTAGGTAAACATCTGAATAGGTAGATTGAAACACTTTGGATTGTAAGCATTCTGTGTTGCTCAAAAGGCCTGCAGTTGAAAAATCACCAATAAGGAGGCAGGGCTAAAGGGAAAAGAAGTCACTGCGACGCCATTTTGTGTTGCTGTTGGTCTTGTAACCTGAACAGCTGACAGAGCTGTGGTCTCTGTGTGAGAGAAAGGTGTGCTGAATTAAAGCCCTTTGTAAAGAAACAAGCATCTCTCCCGTTTTGCTGAAACATTACACAATGTTTGCTTTATAATGATTTTTCGTTTTATTTCGTTTTATTTTTACAGGTTGCATTTCGTGGATAAAGACAGAAACTGCCGGATTCTTTGGACACTCACACATTTAACACCTTTTGATATGTTGTAAATAAAATATTACCCATTATAAATGACTCTGTTTTATTGCCTTACGGACTGAAGCAGCTGCTCGATCAATGTCTTTCACTTTCGACAGGCGTTTTACAGTAAGAGATGCTGTTTTGGGAGTGACTTATTGTACATATTGTAAGTTATCTGTTTTAACAAAACAATGCACCACACATTCACTATTTTATTTAAATTATTATTTTATTTTAATATAATCATTTTAATATTTTTAACTACTGAATTAACTTATTGAATTCCAAAGGGATAATCGCTAATTCATTAAATATTCCAAACTAATTAAAATTAATCACTAATAAACTACATTTACGTTTTGTAGCAAGCAAAAATGCATTATTTTACCACAGAGACCAGATTCTCATTTACAATGTTGTTCTGGTAACAGTGAGAGAATTTCTGCTCTCATCCGAAGGAGCAAACAACAAAAATGTGTGCGTTTGGGGTTGAAGTGATGTCAGAGTTGATCTAGCAATTTGCCTTTAATTCATCATTGTTGTGCATGCAGGTCATCTTTGGGGAACATCAATACTATAAGAACAGCAAACAGCTACAGAATGAGAGAGCAAAAGCGAATCATAAAGAACATACCTGGATATGGCTCCTGTCCATATGTAATAATTTCAGTCAGAAGGATCCCAAAGGACCATACATCACATTTGATGGTGAATTCACTTCTGTTGAATACCTCTGGAGCCATCCATTTTATAGGGACTTTTACATCTGATGTAGGTAAGAAAGAAAATGATTGGTTTGTCCCTAGTGTCACAAAGATGGCTGTAATGGGTGACATCAGACCAGAAACACGAACCAGGAAATAAACAAAGAGGTGGAGTTTTGGGGAAGCTGAACACTTCCTTGCGCTCAGCATTTAATAAATGAACACACAGTAAATAAAAAGATTGTAACAAAAACAGCACGTGAGGCCAAAATAAACAGACAAACAAAACAGACTAACACTTAAACAAACAGTGGACTAACAGACAAACACGGCGAGTCAAAACAACGGTTATATATTTTACTTTGTTTAGTTTTCTCGTTTTTAATTCTCTCCACACCCATTCTCCACTCACTGAACACACAACCCAGAGTGAGTGAAAACATCCTGCTTTTATGTAGCTGTATAGAGACTCGACTGCTAATCAATACATACATATACATTTTAAACACTCTTGTTACACAGACCCGTTTATATCCCGTGTATCAATGACTATACACCAACAATAACACACAGCATACAACACAAAATACACACAGGGGCGGGCACTTTGCCACACTAGCCATAAATGTCCTTCTTTCTTTTAGTCTATATATAGACTATAAGTTTAAAAAAATAATTGTACTTAGTGGCACAAGGGGGCACCAACAGACAACAGATGTAAGTATGTAGCCTCAGCGCTGCAGATAAGAAGCTACAATATAATAGAATCAAAGCATAGAAAATCTAGTAAATCACAGTAAGAGAAAAGTGAAGCATGGTGCAGTCAAACATTGTTATCTTATAAAAGCGTGGCATGGGGGAGAATGGTAAAAATACTGAATAGACCAATTTAATAAATATACATAAAACACTATCAATCTATCTATCTATCTATATATCTATCTATATAAAGACAGAACAGTGCTGTACCTTCCATCTGTATCTGATTATTAGTAAAGTGAGCCAGGCCAAAGTCAGAAATCTTGCAGGACAGCATTCCAGTCAGTAGAATGTTATCTGCTCGCAGATCCATATGAATAATGTTCTGTCTCTCCAGGTAAGACATGCCTTCTGCAATCTGATACAACCGCCCCCCAAAAAACAAACAAAGAAACATCTTGTAATAACACATGGACTACAAACATGACATTTTAACTGTCTGCCATGTGCTATAGAGTTTCAAATGTTATATACTGTAAGTCATAGACTGTAAGTTATATACTATGCAGATCATTTATATTCTAAAATGCTTTGTATCACAGGTTCAGATTAATTGTTTCAGGAATTTAAAAAAGTAAAACAAAAGTGATTGCATACATTTGGCCCATTTTGCACTTCTATGAAATACATAGGTCTTAAATTTAATTTAAAAAACATGTTATAGAATTTTTAAACAGATATCTCATACTACATTCGGTTAAATACAATTCTCAGTTTGCTTGCCTTCCTTCCAGAAGGTGTATGCTCTTGCTTTACTTCCCTTGTCATTTCACCTCTGCTGTGTGCTCTGGGTCAAAGCATATTACAGCCTAAAAGCGTGGATCTCAAACAGAGATTTATTTAACCTAGTTCTAATCATTTTTAAAATGATAATACAGGTCTGCTATAACATGTAATAGAAAAATTTTGACGTTGTTACACTCTTGGATATATTGGTTTCATACATGTACCGTCCCTCGCATATAGCATTATAATATATATATATATATATATATATATATATATATATATATATATTATAGACACACACACACACTGTTGTGCAAAAGTCTTAGGCATTTTTCAGAACAGAACTGGCAGAAGGCACAGGCGGTGTTGTCCATCAAATCAACAGTACAAAGGTCACTCTTGAAATCAGGACTTAAAGGATGTGTTGCAGTAAGAATACCTCTGTTAAGAAAGAGGGGAACAAGACTTAAAGGCTAAAATATGCACAAGAACACTGAAATTGGACTATGGAACAACGGTCAAAGGTGCTTTAGACTGTTGATGGATGGAAAACGACACCAGTGCCTTCTGCCAGTTCTGTTGTCAATTGAATGCTTGTCTTGTTTCTATTCCTTCAGGATATTACCTTCAAGTATTGCTCATCCTTGTTAGACAACTTTTTGGGTCTTCCAGTCCTGGCTTTGTCAGTTACAGATAATGTTTCTCTGTACTTGTTGATTATGCTTCAGATACCACACCTTGATAATTTTGTGATGTGAGCTATTTCACTCAATGTTTTTCCTTTGTTATGCAAGTCAAGGTTGTTATAATAGTAGAAAACACTAGTGGAGGCTTTGAGTAAATTGTTGATGCTCATAATGCATCAAAGTAGAAAAATGCAACATGTCTAAGACTTTTGCACAGTAGTGAGTGTGTGTGTATGTGTGTTTCTATATATATATATATATATATATATATATATATATATTATATATATATATATATATATATATATATATACATATATATTATATATATATATATAATATATATATAATATATTATATATATATACTTGGACCTCCAAGTAGACATACCACGAAAGGGAAAAATAGACGACACCTCCCGTAGAATCCATATCCACACCTCAATAAAAACAACAGTCTTTATTTCATATCTTTGAATTTCACAGTAAACATAGCTAACACCTTTCGACCCATAGGTCTTTTTCAGAATATATGGTGATTAGAAAGTAAGTTTACCACATCAATGACCCTGTGTGTGTGTGTGTGTGTGTACACACACACACACACACACACACATATATATATACATATATATATATAAAAATTATCAGCAAACCTGAACTGCAAAGTCAATCATCAAAGAATATTCCAAGTCTTTCTTTTCACTGTGATCTGTGGAAGGAAACAAGATCGATTTAGAGGCACTTCTAAATTGCACGACTCAACAGAATTTCAATATTTCACCAAATCTAATTGCTTCTTCACATCCATCATGGTTTTAAACGTGTCTTTCTTTGTATTTTCTGTGAAAAGGAAACCACTGGATAATTTGTACTAATGTGTGTCTGTTTTCTTTACCAGTGAAGGTGGAATTTCACTGCTTACTAGAAATGTGCTGGAGGTTAAATAATGAGTGTAACTTTATGTAATATTTCCAAATAGTTTTTACTGTGATCAATGGATTGTCATCACCTGGGATCTTTGATTTCAAAGGATTTTTTTCCTGGTTAAGTAAAAAAAAAAAAAAAAAAAAAAAAAAAACTGCTATAAACTTCAATTCTACTACTACAAATAAATGCAACCAAACTTGAAAGTTTACCCTTAAGAAACTTCGAGAGACTCCCATTCCTCATGAGCTCTGTGACAATACAGAAGGGTTCCTCCTGCGTGCACACAGCATACAGCTTTAGCAGCCTTTCATGGTTTAGCTCTTTCATGATCACAATTTCATTCAGGATTTGTTCCTTAAATTGGGAGCTTACTGTAAAGAGAATGAAAAGCAGAGATATGCAATTTGTTTAGGCAAGAAATTTAGTTTTGGCTCCAGCAAAATAAAGCAAAAAAACAGGGCATGTACACTAGACTCCAACTTTCCAAATTCTGTTTAATTCAGGTTTAGGGTTCCATAAATGTATGGGTCATTACCATTATGAACAAATACAACAATAACAAGATACAGCGGCGTGAGCAGGTATACATATTTGACCGTTATTGGGGAGGTACATTAAATTATTATATATATTGTGGCAAAGCGTAAGCCTTGCACAATGGAATATGTAGTTTATTGTATGTTTTTGTGTTAATTGTTAATATTGATTTAATTGTTTAGCTGCTGTGGCGCTCCACTGGGGACGATTACCCGTGGAGCAGCAGCTGAAAGCAATCAGCTGTTCCCGCAGGCGGGTGGGCGTGTCTCAACGGAGCGTCAGTATAAAAGCATGGCGATCGCTGTGATCGGGGCTGCTGCAAGGCCTGCCGTTTTCACGGCACCTTTTGCGTTATAGTTTGGGGTATTGTGTTTTATTTTGCACTTTTTGTACGGTTTTCTGTATTTGTCCTCTGTGCGTTACCATCGCTGGTAACGTCACATGACCGCCTTTATTTTACTTTCACTTTCTTTTTTTTGTTAATAAATCCTGCGCGCCTGTGCCGGCGTTTCAACACCAACCTCAGTCTCTCTGTATGCTTGAACAGCGGCTACCCACGCGTGTGACCCGAGGAAGACCCTGTCACATATGGTGTCGGAAGTGGATTCCGCTGCATCCTGCCGAAGCAAGGCTAGATGGCTACAGAGAGACAGGAGGAGCAAACCCCTGAAATTTTTTTGGGGGGACAAGGGCAGACCGCAGGTAACCCTGAGGGGCTGCTGAAGGAGAGGGATGGAGCCGCTGTCCTTAAAGGCACTGTGAAGGAGCCGAGACATCCCGCCCGTACGCCAGAGAGGCCGAGGAGGGTCCGTCCCCGAGAGCTGCAGAAGGAGGAGTTCCGGTCCTGGAAGCTGGCGAGGGAGGAGGAGAGACTGCCTGCCCGGACGCCAGCGGGAGGAACTGCCTGCCGAGCGTCAGCGAAGGAGGACCTGTCGTTTGTGGGGGATCGTCTCAGAAGGAGGCGGGTCAATCCTCTGGAGAGGAGCCCCGTGAAGGGACACTGGGTTTAGGGGGTAATAATTGTGGGTGTATTGTTGTTAATTATTGGTATGTGGATAGTGGTTGTATGTGTGTGCATGTTTATTGTTTATAGTAATGCTGACGTTGGAGCCTGGTGTCTGGTATGATGGTATGGAGGTTGCACCTGGCTCTAATGTTCCCTCCCACCCACCCTTGTGTTTTTTTGTTTTGTCGAATGGACCCCTATGGGTTCCATTCTGAGCGGGAGGATATGTGGCAAAGCGTAAGCCTTGCACAATGGAAATATGTAGTTTATTGTATGTTTTTGTGTTAATTGTTAATATTGATTTAATTGTTTAGCTGCTGTGGCGCTCCACTGGAGACGATTACCCGTCTGCGTGGAGCAGCAGCTGAAAGCAATCAGCTGTTCCCGCAGGCGGGTGGGCGTGTCTCAACGGAGCGTCAGTATAAAAGCATGGCGATCGCTGTGATCGGGGCTGCTGCAAGGCCTGCCGTTTTCACGGCACCTTTTGAGTTATAGTTTGGGGTATTGTGTTTTATTTTGCACTTTTTGTACGGTTTTCTGTATTTGTCCTCTGTGTGTTACCATCGCTGGTAACGTCACATGACCGCCTTTATTTTACTTTCACTTTCTTTTTTTTGTTAATAAATCCTGCGCGCCTGTGCCGGCGTTTCAACACCAACCTCAGTCTCTCTGTATGCTTGAACAGCGGCTACCCACGCGTGTGACCCGAGGAAGACCCTGTCACAATATATATATATATATATAGTGATAAAGCAAAGGGTCTGGTTATAGAGGGTAAATACATCAGGGCTGAGGTTTTGACAGCACTTTCTACTATCACAAAATGGCAGAGGGGAAAGGACTACAGGTCACAAAATGGCCACCCACAGCACACTACAAATCCCACAATGCAAGGTGCCCAGGGTGTGGTAGCCACACCTGCACCAAGTTAGACATAATCATCCACCTATAAAAGGGCTGAGAGAGAGAGCGAGAGAGATGATAAGAGTTTAATTTAACCTAAAAAGGGAAAATAAAGAAGACAAAGTTTCTGTGTATGACTTGGACTGTTTTGACCACCCTTCTGGCGGATTAACCTGGATTGTATGAGAACCCGAACTGTGTTTGAACCCTATGTTAAGTATCCCCTAAAGGTTTGGATTGTCTAATAAAAATCCAGGCACCGCCCTGGTAAATCAAACTGACAGCCTTGTGGTTACTGTGGATCTAGAAGAGGAGTGGGAATGGAGTAAACATATACTACAGCTGAGTGTATTTGTTACATATATATATATATATATATATATATATGATACACACACACACACACAGTATATTATATATGCGTCGATATGGTTATATAAATAAATAGTATTACACCATTTCAATGAGCGTCCTTAACTGCATGTTATGGGGGAGCATGTGTAAACAGAGTACAATGTGTGTCTATAACTGCATGTTATTAGAAAATATGTTCAATTTGTGAGTCAGTGCAAACGCAATACATTGATAAGCACAAATGAATATTTTGGAGATAATTATTGGAGGGTTAGGGTTAGGGTCCCTGGACAGGGAGAGAAGGAATCTGAGCTGGATAGAACGTGGTTCCGGGCTGATCATAGGGAGGAGTTTGGCAGTACAATGGGGATGTAGCTAGGTGAGTACGGCCCTTATGCTGACTGTACTAACGTGCCAGAGCACTGTGTCTGTTTTATGTTTTGGTCTGTCTTGCAGAGGAATAGAGGCTAAGGAGCATCAGCCACAGAGTTAGCAGAAACCCCAGAGAACTGCTATCACTGAACAGCACTTCACAGCACTACTCAGCACAACCGCTTCTGTGCACAAATGTGGACATTGGGATAAAGGACTGTATTTATATCGAGAACTGTATTATTATTTTGGGACTGAAACCTGCCGTATTCAATTACCCTATACCACTGCTGGCATAGGGGCGGATTGTTATTATTTTTATTAATTAAATACGGACATTTTCACAATTGAATTGAACTGTTTGGACATTTCATTATTATCCACACCATTCACCTCCTGACACTCCCTTTTTGTTATCAGCTCCTCTGGAATCATTGAATAGGTCCAAGAGAATACATTTCTCCTCACTCGATCCTCACATTTATTACCAGCTTGGGCAATAGCAAGTCTTTCTCTCTCAGGTCACACATTCACGGAGCATTTACCACTGTGATAAGTTTGCACCAGCAAAAGAAATACCTAAGGTGCGTGTAAGAACTCTTCCATTAGACTCCTGGGTTATTTAATATAAGCATTATAATTTTTTTTTTTTATTATTATTTATTTATTTTTGGTGGGGGGAAGCAGTGTACTACAAGAGAGGAAGGTTCTAATGTAATTTACATTTATTTTTTCTTCCTCACTATTTTAGTGTTTCATTCCATTCAATCGTTCTGTTGTTCCAATATTACATTATTTTCATTTTGCTCTAAATCTGCCTTCTACCTTGCTTTGAACTTAATTTGAGCTGATCTAAAAAAATAATACGTGCCCAGCGTTCCTCATTCCATTCAAATCATGTAACAGTGTGACTTTTCAACTCTGGCAGATTGGGTCTTTGTCAACTGGGTTACTATTGAAATTATGAGTATATGTCAGTATATCAAAGTGTACCCTGGTTTAGACTAAGCTCCTGTTTGATACCTCGGTGTGTCACAAATGTACCCTGGTTTTAAGTCTCGTTTGATGTTGCAACATCTCTTTCTTACTTTTCAGACCCAATCAGCCAGACTCCAACGGAACTGTGAGATTTGTAGTTTTTTATAGTGACTGAAATATCCTTGGTAACATCCTTGGTAATACAACTCCCAGTTTCACTACAAAGACAAGTGATGCACCACAAGCTGTAGTGTTTTCCATTTTCAAATTAAGACCAATTGTTTGGGAACTATGACTTCAAACTCAGATAGCATCCCTGAGACCTGTTTGTTTTCTTTTGGTCGCAATTTTAACTCTAACTAGGTAAATAATACAAACGCATTTTATAAACAATATGTTGTACACTTTTTCTGTTCTGTTGTTGGGGTTGGTTGCCACAATTGTAAAATGAATGTTAATTCATTGAACAGTATGGGGGAGGTGAATGTCTGTAAGTTTGCGTCATACTTAGTTAGTTTTGCATATCTAGTACTTCTTGGTGTTGCTAAGGGACTGCCTTTAGTACAATTTTATTGAGCTTACCAAAATCTGGGGAGTTTATAGATGTTGTCTGTCTACCTGTAGTCATACTTACATGTTTTACACGTAGACAGCCACTCAATGTTGAGGAAACTTGCAAAGGCAATTCTTTAGCGCAGGTTATTGGTAAATAAGGGTGGCTTATTAAGGACAGTGGAGTGGAGAAATGTGTTAGGTCGAGATCACAAGATAAATCTCAGGATCTCGACAGTTCAAACTGTTATCTCAAGATCACAGATTAAATTATCTCAGGATATCAAGATTTTGATCCCTTAATCTCCCTCCCCTTTCTCATCACATCAAACAAACAATTCACCCTGAGGAACGTACTTTATTCGGTGGTGGCCATATTGGAAGACATTTCACGCCTGAGCGGAAATAAACGGTTTGTGGAAATTTTTTGCAACATTTAAAAAGTAAAGTACATTTGCAACATGCCGAGGGTACATTTCGATAATACCCCTGTCAACAAAGACACAATCTGCTCAAGTTTGCCAGACACACAGATTCCTGTTTATATAAAAGCAGAGGAGGTGGATTTGGCTTACATTTTCTTTAAAGCTTAACCATATTCTCAAATTTAACTAAAAAAAAAATACCATTGACTTCCTTGATTGCCACATCAGTTGTATTGTTCCAGATTCCTTCCCAGACATTTCCAAACTCGCCACTGTCCAGCCATTTTACTTTCTTCAAGGTGCTTCTCTCAACCTCCCATTGGTCAGCAGTGAAGTGGGACAGGGTATGGATGGACGGTAAATCGAGCTGAGAAATTAAAAAATATGTACTTGGCTACACTGTATAGGACATCCCGATCTATAATAAGCAGTGCCAAATTAGCCCTTTGGTAGTTTAATTGTATAAATGTAAAATGTCACCCTAACCAGTATTCATATTTAGTTTATACAGCAATATACAGTCAATTTTTATTAAGACAAACTTGGACATATTATTGGATTAAACAATACTAGTAACTGACACTAATTAGAAAAAACTTACCTTAACACAGGGCTTGTCGAGTTGAGTACATAGTCCATCCTCGTGCTGTGTATAGTATTTCACCAACTGAGAAACACTGATGAACTGTTTACGCTCTACAAGATAATAAATGTCTTCAGCTTCCAGTATTTTGTAGTGTCTCGCTGCATCTCCATTCCGGACTAAAAAGTAAATATTTATTAACAGTTTCTACTCGAACCTACCTCAAACCATCTAGTTGTCTAAAATCTTTTTTTTTTTTTTTTATTTCTCTTTACCACCCTACACATCAAATGCAATGAAACAAGGGATTATGGGCAGGATTTTCAAAAGGTCGTAAACGATAACTTCAGTGTTAATCAAGCAAATGGTATATAGCATTGATTTTGGCATTTTCAAGCAGTCGTTATGCCTATTTCATTATTAAATAATTGTCTATTTAGGTTTCATTATTATTATTATTATTATTATTATTATTATTATTATTATTATTATTATTATTAATCTGTGCTGTCCAATTTTTACCCACACGCCAGATAATCGTAAATCAGCATTTTATATGTGAAGTGTTCTAAATAAATGCACATTCTGCATTATACACAAAATAGACAGTCCCATTAGTTTTTATTTCCATTTGGCTACTGCTCGCTGGTCGGAGAGCCGTCTCTCTGTACACCAGTAGTTTCCATAACAGCAAAATATGCTTCCATTCATTTTACTCGAATTCGTTAACATGATTTTGATTAACGAGTTCTCCTTATCTAGTCATTGAGACAGGAAGTGATGTACGTGACCTCCAACAATTAAGCTTTCTAACGAGAAATGCATTCATTAAGTACCACATCGACTCAATTGCAAAGCATTAACGGATTGATTTAATTGACACATTTCATTTGAAAATCACTTGATACTAAAGCTATCGTTACTATACCACAAATTTGATATTTTTGAAAATCCTGCCCTATGTGCAATACTTTCTGATCTTTACAGGCGATAGAACAGCTGATGCAGAGGCAACACAGGGGTGTGTTCAATAGCAGAGCGCTTTCTCGTGGAGTCCGTAACATAATTAGCACTATTGAGAGTGAGCAGTTTCACGACGGCAGGCAAGAAATCGCTGTGTATTAAAACAGTTGCTTTAAGTGAGATTTGCCATTGTGTGTGTGTGTGTGTGTCTTTATATATATATATATATATATATATATATATATATATATATATATATATATATATATATATATATTCCTTTTCTAATACAGTTGCTACTTAAAAAAATAAATACCATAATCAGTTTTAAAAAACTAAAATGACAGCAAAAATATACTTATCACACATGTGTTGGTCATAAAAATACATATTTGAAAAAATCAATTTGCAGCCACGCCAGTGATCAATCAGGACGGCCATTTTGGACCTCCAGCCAGGCGGCTCTGAGTTTGACTCACTGCTGTTATGTAGCGCTCCTTCATAGAAAGCTCCGCGTAACGCTCTGCCTATTGAACGCACCCCAGGGGTCGGACGGCAATGTACAATAAGCAGAGCACTTTCTCCTGGTGCCTCGTAGCATATGTTAGCAGTTATAGGGAAATGAGCCATCAGAGAACAGCTTCAATGCACGTGGTCCACCAAGTTGAAGCATTATCCAAATTCAGTTGGGGAACTGATAAAATTTTTATTACAGATTAGACATGATAACACATTTTGCATATTACACATTCTTGGATAACACATTTAACATATAATACATTTTTGGCCTCGCCTCGGGTACCCCCTGCCCATAATTTCTCCGCTGATAAGTGGAGAGGCTGACTGTAGGGAAGCCATGGGTAGGGGGCAGGATAGCTGCACTCCCCGTTAGACGAAGCCAAAAAACAGTTGAAGGCTGGAGAGAAGGAGGCAAAATCTAACTCGCAGCAGGGAGGTAATGGATCAGGTGAGATTTTAACCCCTTCCCTGACGATCATTGGACAAGTAATTACATTGTTAGCGATAAGGTACTGCTATTTCGATTGACAATTGTCTGGTTATTGACACTTAATAAGCTTGATTTGACTGACTGGTTAATAGTGAGTTCCCTGCCTGAAACACCGCTCTGCTGCATTGCCAGAGGAAAAAAAAAATATTTCCCTTGGAAAAATACCAAGGGCTTTATGACAAAGGTCATCACAGTTATAAAGATTCGGAGATAAAAGATCACACCCAGGAGTCCATTTTGAGGAACTGGATATGGCCATTATATTTGATTTACTGCAATATGTTGAAATACCATAGAGGGCAACGGGCAAAAGTTTTGCATTACCTAGAATTTTAGGACTGAGCCATATTTAAAAAAAATTTTGTTTTTATTAATTAATTAATTAATTAATTATTAATTAATATACTATTAATCGCGATTAATTTTTTAATCACGATTTAAAAATAAATTAAAAAAAAAATCTTAGTTAATCTCGGTTTTAATCGCATATTAAATTGATACAATTACTACATCCATCTAATTTAAATTTGTTTTATTATTATTATTATTATTATTATTATTATTATTATTATTATTATTATTATTATTATTATTATTAACTGTAAATAAAATTGTTTAAAATGTATTTATTTAACCAGGAAATGTACCCATGGAGACCATCACCAAAATGTACTAGGGGCAATAATTTAGAAATTACAAATACAGCTGTGACAGGGTGCTCGTTTCATGTGTGTAGGTATGGAGGTGGAGTTGAATCGCTGGCACATGTACGCAGGATTTATTCACACAAACACAGAAAGTAAATAAAGGTAGTCATGTGATGTTACCAGCCATGGCAACGCACAGAGGACACATACAGCAAAAAACAAAATAAAACACAGTACAAAAACTACAAATGAAAGGAGCTACACAGGGCGAGAGCAAACCTTATAAACGAGGCATCCCTCTCCAGGCACTGTCACTTAGTTATCATACCTAGCTTGATTCATGGGCTTGCAGCGATCCTGAAATTCTGTCGAAACTGGTGGGTTTAATTTGTTGTATTGTTAGTGCCTGTAGCACAAGAGCTGCTAGTGTATTTTGAGAAGTGAAAGTGTGTTCAGCATGCAGCGGACTAGATGTACTCTTATGTGATACTAGAATTCACTTTAACGAGGACAAGTATGAGCCTTTCTGTCCAGTGAGCCATCAGAACATTAAATAAAAATAAAAAAAAAAAACATTAATTTTTAGCGCTTTGCTCCATTACGTGGCTCAGTGATTAACTTTCCATATAAACAATAACTGCACTCAGACTCTCAATCCAGTGTTGACGCAGCCGGGATTGAAGTAAGGTGTGCCGAAAGGCTCAAGACACAGCAATTCGATTAACACGTGTTAAGATTAATTAATCTCCAAAGCAATTATCGCCTTAATCACTGCGAATAATGGACAGCTATATATTAACATCATTTAGATATTTTATTTAACGTCATGTACAGTGCCTAGAAAAAGTTTGTGAACCTCATGATAATTAAGGAATATTTATGGATAATTATAGTTTTACCATGATAGCCTTCTTTTATCAAAACCAGTCTTTTCTTAAATACCCAATAGGGTTTATGTCAACCAATTCCATGTCTTTTGAAACAAAATGATGTATGAATTAGACAAATTAAAATTCAGGGTATGTGAAAAAGTAAGTTAACCCCTGGGTTTATCAGCTCAATTAAGGAGATAATTAGAATCAGGTGTTTAAATAATTAGGTAGATCTTCAGGGGTGAGTTTGGGAGGCCCCACCCAATCTAAAGATCAGAAACTTTGTGAATTTGGTCTTCACCCCACAGGTGTGTGGAAAAACATCATGCCACAATCAAAATAAATCTCTGAGGACCTCAGTTATTGATGCTCATCAGTCTAGAAATGGTTACAAAAGAACTTCTAATGATTTGGGGCTCCACCAATCCACTGACAGATAGGTAGTCTACAAATGGAGAGAGTTCATGACCACAGTTACTCTACCAGGTCATCCTACCAAGAACAAACTGGAAAATCATCAAGGAAGTCATAAAAAACCCCAGATTAACATCCAAGGATCTGCAGGCCACGCCTTGGCTAATGTGAGTGTTCATGACTCAACTATCAGAAAAAGATTGAACAAGAATGGTGTTCATGGAAGGATAGCCAGGAGGAAACCACTGCTCTCTAAAAAGAACATTGCTGCCTGTTTGAAGTTCGCCAAAGAGCAGGTAGATGATCCACAAGAATTCTGGAACAATGTGCTCTGATCAGACGAGTCAAAGGTAGAACTTTTTGGCAAAAACCAAACACTGTGTTCGAACAGAAGAACCTCATCCTAACTTTCAAGCATGGTGGGGGGAGTGTATTGGTTTGGGGCTGCTTTGCTGCCACAGGACCTGGACGGTTTGCCATCATGCATGGTATCGGAAGATTCTAGAGGAGAATGTCAGGCCATCCGTCCATGAGCTGAAGCTGAACTGAAAGTGGGTCATGCAACAAGACAATGATCCTAAACATACAAGCAGATCTACAAAAGAATGGCTGCAGAAGAAGAAATTCTGTGTTTTAGAATGGCCTAGTCAAAGTCCGGATCTAAACCCCATCGAAATGTTGTGGCAGGACCTGAAGTGAACTGTCCATGCAAGGAAGCCCTCAAATATACCGAGTTGAAGCAGTTCTGTAAGGAGGAATGGGCCAAAATTCCTTAAAACCGATGTGAGAGACTGACCAAAAGTCAAACCATATTTTTGTGTAATTTGTTTAATCAGGTTATCTTTATCTATTCTTAGGACTTAGGTTAAGGTCTAATAACATTTTAGGTTTGAAATATGTGAAAATCCTAAGGGGTTCACAAACTTTTTCTCAGCACTGTAATCAAAGAAACTACAAAGCAGTATGTAATTCAATGTTAACGGAACATTATTAAGTGGGTTTCATTTGACTTTATTAAGCAAAATTAGTTAATTCTATAGGGTGATGCAAAACTTTTAGCCATATCTGTACCCTTTTAGAATTGTGTTAAGCAAATACACTGTAGTTCCTATTCATACTGTTTACAAAGACGTATTTTACTTTTATAAAAAGGAATGAATACAAAAATTATGACTATGCGATTCAGGTACTGTATGTTTATTGTCAACAAACAAAAAATAGCACATATACGTTGGAGATTTTGCAGTGTCCTAAATTATAAAATGGATATTCAAGTTGGAAGGAAAAAGGAAACAAAAACATGGAAACTATGAAAATAACCACAATACTAAAAATAGGTAGAAAGGCTTGTTTTGACTGAAGATTTTTGGCACAGATACCCATCACTACAGGCATGACATTCTTAAACTATTTCAGAGAAAGAAAAACAGGGCTAGTTATAGTCCCATATTTAAGAATATAATGGACAGCATTTGTTCTCGTGATAGGTGTGGTCCAGTTAGTACAAGCTGGTTAAAACCATTTTCATACACCCGAGGCTCCACAGTGCATGGAGGAGATATTTCCTCACCTGACAGATAATAGTGCCTTTGCTCTTCACTCTTCCACACCAAAAAGGCTCCTTCTCCATTTTCCACTCTAAGCAGACACCTCTTGGCATCCATCCGCTTGGTAATGTGTTCAAAGTACCAGCTAGGAAACAATTTGTAAGATCGTGAGTTATATTACAAAGAGCTGTGATGCTTTCAAGTTCTTGCCTTGTTATGAATGATCATTCTGAAATACTGTCATTAAACTTTGAGCTCTACCTTGGATTTTAGTCTAGTCAGAGAGGAGCAACATAACAAACATTCGTTCAGTTGTTGAATTTACATGCAAACTCCAAGGATATCCTACAGTATATCTTGAATAAGGGTAGTATATGCTGACTGAAGAGAGAGAGTAGGAGGCAATGGCACAAAAACGGGTTTAGACTGTTACCGTATGCTTTGATACCCATAACTATATGCAGTATATTATTGGTCCAGTTGTGTAAAAAAATAATGTCTTTCAAACTGTGCAGGTGCAGCGGTATGCTATGTTTGTATTAGCCATTGTACAGGGGCATGGCACACACTGAGGCATCCGAGGCGGCTCTCTTGCTAAAAATACATTTATTTTTGCTCTGTACATTTTTTTAAAAAAGTACAAAAATGTGTCCACTTGAGTGGCATAAACAACTTGTTTATATATATTTTTATTTTTATTTGCCAGTTCTTCATAACATTACTTTGATATCAGATTGTATTTGACAGCTGCGGTATTGAAACTACACGCCACACAGACATGTTCTCTTCTCATTGGTCAGATACCTTAATTACACCGCGTGTTGCTCCTGAACTGGATCAGGATTAGGGTTCAGTGAAGCCTGATCCAGATCCACTTAGTACAACACCTACACATGATCCGACTCCTGATCCCGGATCAGATCTCACTTTTTGTTCTCTTAGGGGGTGGAATTTGAGTGATTGGGAGAATTTGATTGGAGGAGTTTACGGGAGAATGCATGGAAAGTAGTTGTGTGTGAGAAAACAAGGAAAAATTGATCAAAAGTCAAAAAAGGCAAGTTTATCAAAAAGATATTTGTTGTACGCTGCGTATCTGACTGCAGTAGGACCAGACTAAGGATGGAAAAATTAATCCTGTAAAAAGTCAGATTAATGAATCCTCTTTTAAATACCATTATACACAGCTGTAACAATTACGATATTCACACAATTATTGTTTTGAGATTCAGTTTTTATTAGGGAGCTCCCCTAGCCGCGTGGGTGTGTGCATTCGCTGCTCAGTGACAGGCAAGAGAGCCAGACGGAGGTTGAAGTTGATACACCCTGCAGGCGAACAGGATTTATTTACATATCAACACAGTGAACAGCTCACGTGACACTACCAGCAATGGCAGCGCACGGAGTACATACAACACAGTGTATGAAAACTTTGGTGGCGTCTGCAATCTCTGAACTAATCTTCCCTGTTCAATAATAAACAAACTCTGGCTATCTTCGCTCGTCTATTGGCAGTTTCGACTTGCTTAGTTACGCTTCGGTATCCAACTCTGGTTCTGGTTCTCCCTCACTTTAATTCAATTCCATTCAAATTCAATTCAATTCAAAAGGTTCTTTATTGGCATGACACCATTAATGGTATTGCCAAAGCAGATAAAAGTACAGTATATAATATAAATATGACACAAACTTCAATGTCAAAAGTAAATAATGAAAAGGAATAATTAAATAAAAAGGTAGAAATGTAAAACAAAACACTGGTAAATTAACAACCCCCCCCCCCCCCCCCATCAGTGCCCCTATGCAGAGCGTTCACTGTGTGTCCTTCAGACTGTGACAGGCATACACATACTGGGCAGCCAGTGGGGCTCTGTGACCCTCCTTCAGTAGGACTGCCACTCTCTGGTGATATGTGGGAATTACTGGAGAGAAATTGCAATTTTTTTTAAAAGAATATGTCTCTGTGGGTATTTATTGCAGTGTAATAGAAATAGACTTCTGTGTCATCCTGTTTTGTGATGGCAGTTGGTGGTCACTGAGCCTGTATTTGGTCAGGATCTGCCTCTGTTTTGTGTCTCTGACAGTAATCACGTATATTTCTGTTTAGGGCCCATGTATATTTTTTTGTTAGTTTTTTTTTTTTTTTATCCCAATGGTCCATATAAAAGTGTTTGAGGTGTTTTATAATTTGGTGAATTCTAATTGGAATTGTTTTAGCAGTGCTGTCCTGAAGTTGGCTGATGTCAGTGTGGCAGTACAGTGAGCTTCAGGACCAGCTGGCTGAGGGGACTCTTTCTGAGCTCTTGGCTGTTCAGGGCTTTGGGGTGTTTGACCCACTGTGTGTAGTCCTGGTCTGTGTTTCCTCCTGGTGGTTTGGCTGAGTGGAAGCTGGTAGTGGTCGGAAGAGCAACCCCTGAATCCACAGAAGCTAGTCAAGCATTTAGCTTTTAGGAGAAGCTTATAAATCTACTGCAGGAAGAAGGGAAGACAATGTGTGAGGTCCAGGCTTTATGTGGGACTGAAGCTCAGAAGCCATTATCAAAGCAGTGGGGGACTGTGGAGGAGTGTCCCGCCCCTTTGTGTTTATTAGTGTTTCATGTTGTATGTAGTGTGAATGTTGGTGTTTATGTATAAAATAGAATATGGGTTATGAGCACGAGGGTTATAAAGTGTAATTTGTGTTTAGGCATGAAGATTGCACAGCACTTCACGTGCAGATAAAATGTAATAATATGTGAGCATAGGAATTGCACTTCATTAATTCAGTGCAGTTGGGCTGAGACTCCAATTGAATGATTGATTAGGAATCGAGTCTCAGTACAGCTGCATAAAAGCAGCATGTTTTTACTCACTTGGGGTTGTGTGTTCGGTGAGTGGAGAACGGATGTAGACAGGAAATAATTAAAAACAAAGAAAGGAAAAGTAATTAATTGATTTCACTCACCGTGTGTGTCTGTTCATTTGTTGTTTGTTAGTGTCTGTTTCATTTAGTGTTAGTTTGTTTTGTTTGCCTGTTTATTTTGGCCTCAAGTGCCATGTCCTGTCTTTTATTTTGTTTATTAAATTCTGAACGCAACCAAGTGCTCAGCTTCACCAGAACTCCACATCTGTCTGTGTGATGTTACCACTACAGTCATCCTGGTCACAGAGACGAGTTAGAGAAGATTGCGAAACCACAGAATGAGAACGCGTACCACCGGTTACAGGAGTATCGCTATGTGACAGGGTTAGGAGTCCTGCATATGAAAAGGGGGCAGGGCAAAAGGCCGGCTGTAAAATGTATTTGTTTTGTATTATGATTTAAAAATGTAGTGTTTATTTTAGAATGGGCTACCCCTCCATCCCTGTGTTTAGTGTGTGTTATTTTGTATCTGTTTTGTTTTATTATAATTTATGTATTTTTAAATATGACAACGTAGTTGTGTTATTGTTTGTGAATGTATTTAAATATACGATGGTGAGAAGTCAAGTTATTGTTTTACAGCATGGATGGGAAGACCCATCCACATTAAAAACCTTGTGCAGAAGGTGACCATCTCCCGAGTTAATTATCATATAAACCTGCAGCTCTCTGCAATCTGGGTGGGTGTTCGGAAGAGTGAACGAGAGGGAGTGAGGAGAAAAAGGAAAAGAAAAAGTAAACATAGGATCAGTGAAAGGGATCTGCCCAGACTGACCTGTGTGTTTTGTGTTAGGGATTTGTTTTATTTAAAACCTTTTTTGCTCTGTGAGCAAGTGGTTTTTGTTTGAATATTTTATTTATTTTTGTTATTTAAAAATAAAACGGTGCCACAGCGCCTTTACAACTGCAGTACTTTGGCTGTGTGACTCTCTGGCTTGACGTCACCACTCAGCCATCCCTGTCACACCCTACTACACCTGGTGAGGAAAATTTCAAAGTGGATGAATCAGGCCTGCCTAATGGAACAGGAATGTTACTGTTCCAGTTGCGAGAAAAGAACAAGAATTGGGGAGAGCTTGAAGTGCCCTGATTTAGAAGTCATTCAAGCCATGAGGCCAAACTCCAGGGCATTACTATTGAACTAAATTTCCCAATAGGAGTGCTGCCACTCACACAGACTTTGATGTAGCAAACATTTTATTGTGTTAAAATTATACAAGACTGAGAGCATGTTCTTTGATTTTAGGACACACCAAGATTCACCATCTTTGGTTTTCTTGGGGTCAGTAGCTTACATAGACTGAAGCAACGTCTTTGTATTTTTTTTTCTAAACACCCTGAAATGAAATGTACCGTCTTTCTTAGGAACTTAGAGCAGCTCTAATTGAGGTGAGGGTGGACCCACAACCAAATCCATACAAACCACTCAAGTACAAAACCACTCAAGCACGATCTTATCTGACCTTTTACAGACATTGCAACTCAGTGATGGTATTCAAATCCATTGCTGTTTAAATCAATTATGTAAAACTGAATAAACCTTAAGTTAAGGTTATTGTAGCAGGTGCTGCATGTTAAATCATTACACCTTGATCAAGTATCACATTTTAAAAGCAGTGTAGTTCCCTTTCCTCTTGAACAGCTACATCGATTTGATTGCTGCTGGGTCTGTCTAGAGTTCGTGCTGCAGTTAGTCAGGTAAGCCGGTTCCACTTCATTTGTTCCCAGTGTCATGTTTTCATTGTTTAACCTTCATCATTGTTTAACTTTGGTATAGTTATTTATGTTTTTGTTCAAACTTGGTATCTGTAGGACGAGTGGTGTCAATGTTGCTGTGAGGCCCAACCCTGAAGTAGGAACTCGTCTCAGGTAGTTAAGGAAATGAATATGTGTTTGAACATGCATTGTGGTGGAGACGTTCTAATAATGAGTTCTTTTATATTATTAGGCCCAGGGCCTTCCACTGTCTTTTCTTTTAATGTGTTTTCTTAGTTGCATTTTAGCCACTTATCTTTTTTAATATTTAGCATATTTTAACCTTTTCCTAAAGTAATATAATAGTGCTTGTTTTTATTATATTTATAAACAGCAATATATCTTGTTTTTATTACATTTTTAAACCACAATATATCTTGTTTTGTGGCGATTCCTATGGCAGCCTGTCTCTACTGCCGAACCGTGAGGAAGTCGCAGGGTGTTTTCTTTCGTTTCTTGTGTATATTGATTTGCACACTGTTATTTTGTTCACTTATTTGACTGATTGATGGTGATTTCTGGTATTCCGGCTGTTGACGACCGGCTGTTGTTAACAATTTTGTGGTATTACCACTCTGTATAAATGTTTGCTGTCTTATGATACATTGTTAGAACTGCTTTTGTTTTATTCTATTTTTGTCGTTGTTTATATGAATCATATTTTGGGCTGTTTGTCCAAATAGGCAATCAAACTGTACCTTACTTGTACTTTTATTTGAAGTGTTCCTGTTTGTGGGCCTGTTACAGTTATTATTGGATGTAGGGGTTCCTCTCCTCCTAGGTATTGGTAAGGGGTTGACATAGTGAATCAAGACCATTAAGACCATTAACTACACAATGTTGTGGTAATACCTTCTTAGAGAACTATTTCTGTTTTCTAGCAACACAGGAAAGTAAGTACTATGTGACATTTTTAGTGAGAGCTTTTATTTTGAGGCCTTGCTTATTATTCATTGCATGTCCTCATACCTGACATTTATGCTTTCATTTCCTGCAGTACTGATCTTTTGCAATGTTTTCTCTGAAGGCTTACTAAACAGTACTCTGGAAAATGTATTACTTGATACAAAAAGTCTGCAGACCGATTTTTTTTCCTAAGTATGTTATGCCTTAAATTTTGAACTTTGAACAGATTTCAGGCTCACAGAGAATACACCGCAATGCTTAGTTAAGTTTTTTTTTTCTGAAAGAAAACATTAAAAAGCAAAATGTAAATAATTAAAATCTCCTACATGCACATGAGTTGTTTTATTGGTTCTGCAACATTAGCGGTTTTCTTTTTGTTTAGTGTCTGCTTTTGTAAGGCTGCAAACATAGTATGTCTTCCAAAAATAGTACTTCAGTACTATAATAGGGTTCAATAAGGCAGCTCTATTGTCTTCAGTAAAATATATGTTTTTTAAAACAATCTTGTTCAGACTACTTATTAAACATATTGTTGTTTTTGTTGCTCTCGTGACATTGTAAAGTTCTTTGGAGTGAGAGCCATCTGCTTTTATAAGGTGATGAATTGAACCTGCAGAACTATCCCGGTCGAGGAGCTGCAGTTCCAGTGGACTTGTATGGTTTGGGGAAGACAATTATTTCATTTCTCACAGATGCTTTTTACACGTATTGAAAACGTCGTTGTATTTTTGAAAGGAGAAACCACCCCTTAATCACATATGTAATTATCGAACCCTATAAATACCTTCTTTCATCTACGGACCTTCTCATTCGTCATTTGTAGCGTGCCTTGTCTAGGGGAATGTGGCCTTGGGTGCCATTTGTCCTGCCTGCTAGCATTAGTTTTTATTTAATTCATATATTTCATTCATCATAGTTTTACCAGCATAGGGGTGGCTAACAAGTTCCAATGGGATTGGCCAAATTCAAATAACGTAATAATTTACGAGCATGTTTATCTGTCAATTTAATAAATCATTCATTTAATTCCATTGGTGGTTGTTTCCTTTCTGCATTTCATATCATTTTTACAAGAACTCTAAGCAACAAAAATATTTTCACATATATATTTTTGTCTGCCAACAGAATAAATTGGTTTTGGTTTGCAAGTTGAGCAACAAACCCTAAGAATTTAAAACCTTCATTTAGGTCCAGTGTATGAAAAGAACACAAGGATTTGTTATTATATAACCAATGCGCACACACACACACACAAACACACACACACACACACACACAGTAAATTCAAAATGAGTATGGTACTTACGGTTCAGCCTCAATACTCCCTACCAGCCTAATAAAACTCCTGGGAACATATCCCTCTTCTTCCTTGCCCTCTTCTACTTGTTTCCTCACATATATCCAGTCCTCTTCCTCCTTCAGTATTTCCAGTCGGTCCCCCTTCTGTATGCTCAGGTCCTCAGCAGTGCGAGCAGTGTAGTCATACAGACTGACACTCATGGGGTTACAGTAGATTAAAGCATCATTCTCCACTGGGTAAAGGCAGCAAGAGCATGGGCATCCTGTGCAGTGTTCTTTACAACAAGCAACATTTCCCATTGCTGTTGCCTCTGTGAAAATGAAGCAATAATGTGGAGAGAAGCACTTATTAATGCCTCCCTTGCCAAAAGAATGTCAAGAACAGGTTTGCCTTGTTTTAAGTACGGTTTACTGTACACCAGGTAATTTACACTGCTGAGCCTTTTAAAAAGTCCCTTTTATCGATATATTTTTTTCAATAATAATAATGTAGTGAAATATGACGGTTTTGTGAGCTGGCTAATATCTACTTCAGTCTTGGTTGAGTACACTAAACTCATTTTATTTGTGACTTAAGACGGATTTGAAGCAAAGCCTATACAAGTTAATTACTGTACATGATAGATTAGTGAACAAACCGGTCTGCATAGCTTCACTATAACTGCATATTAAATGATGAATGATGGCCACCACAAATGCTAAAGTGAATTACTTTATTTCTCACTGTTTATTTCCTGTAGTTTATCTTTAATGTGTCCCAGAGTCTTTGTTTGTGCCTGGTTTAAAGCCAGTAGATTTTTTTTTTATTTTTTTGCCTATTGAATCTCAATATATAAATTATTGATTCATGGTAAACAGTGCTAGGATGATGCACTGGTAAAAATGAATTGATAAAAAAGGATGATTCAAATATGTATAAAATAACAAATACAAAAAAGCATTAAAAGTGAAATACAATAATTTGTTTCTATACCATGCATGATTGTGTTTAAAGTCAAGCAATCTATTATTGTTAAAAAATCCCTAAACACCGTCGCTAAAGTAAAGTATGTTGTAAACGGCTTGATTATATGATCCTCCTAACCTTACGGTGTATGGATTCACAACACGGATTCATTGAGTGCACAAGGAGATAAAAACTGAGATGAAGTTCAGGATGATATATTTTAGGGGTGACTGTTGTCTCAATGCATCCTCGTAGATATTATATGACAAGTGCTTTGGTCTTTCCTTGTTTTAAGGTCCTGGTTTTTAATAATAAAAAACTTAATGAGTAACTTGTCTCACTGACAGACTACTATTGCTATGCTGTCAATTGACAGCTTATGAGTCTATTCAATGACAGTAAACCATGGAATCATTTGGGGACAGTTACCATTGTGGTAAATTAACAAGGGAAAATATATATATATATATATATATATATATATATATATATATATATATATATATATATATATATATTATATAAATAATATATAAAAACTAAAAAAAGAAAACCCAATAAAAACAGGATGACAACGAACACCATCACAGAACGTTTGAAACTACAAATGTCATCAGAATGTTTGAGCTTCTGTTACTGAGCCCTGAGTCAAGAGTGCTACTGCTGTGGGCACCACCTGCAAAAACAGATTGACAGGGATTTAATGACTTTGGATATTCCCATGGTGACAATTTTTCAACTATAGATAAACAAAATATGTTCTACATTTTCCAAACAACAGTTTTTATGGTAATATTATGCAAAAATGAGTGAATGTTCAATTATAGGATATTAAGTTCTTCCAGGTCACCCCTCCATTATCAAACTGTAGACAATACAAGGGTTTTTATTAGTCTTGAACTTTGTGGCCACTAGTGTGGTGTGAGTACAGATCTCTGCATTTCTTATTTCATCACTTAGCTCCTCGGTCTCATAGATTGACTTCAAAAAGGGCTCCTGGCATTGATGGGGCAGCGACTTGTGAATCTCTAGGGAAAAGGGAAAAAACAGGTTCAGTATATACTTAGTTAAAATAATAAATATACAGTAAGGATGTTCCAGGTTGTATTTACTTGGGGACATTTCCTCATTCTTAAGTTTGAACTTCCCCTATAGCTTTCTGCATGTATGCTTTGGGTGTGTTCCAAAACTGGATATATCATGTTATCTGCTAGTGTGAGGAATATGATTGGAATGAATAAAATGTGATCGTAATGGGGCTTGTTTTCTTTTTCCAGTTGACACCGGTTTCACTTCCCATATCAATGAAGGGGCTACCAACTTAAATGGTGATATTATGAAACTATCTCAAATATATAATGTGCAGACAGTAGGTGTGGAAACGTTGAATCACATTTACTTTATAGCTGCTTGTGGTCCTCTGTAACAAGATTAGCTGGAGAATAGCTACTGCCCTTCTGAACAGTTTGCCGTTGTTGACTATCAGATCTAACATGTTGCTGAAGTACTTTTTTCCCTTCAAGATGTGGCTGCCTGCGTTGATGACATTCAGTATCCACTTAGTACTCAGTTCACTCTGAAACTTCTCTGTGAGGGAAGCAAATGAGAACAGGTATTCTACAAATGCAGATTTAATCCTTGCATACAAGTAGCCGTTTCAACAAGTAAAAAAAAACAAAGTACTGGAAAAATATTGTCATGAAAACCCAGAGATGAAAAATCTCCTCTAATTGGTGGTTTCCTGCTTTTGCTCAGTCCCCCAGGGCTATTGATGTGATCAATGCAGATCTGAGGGAGGGAGGGGGATCCCCATGTTTTTTTGTTTTTTTTTAATCTTTCTTTTTTAAGAATTTCCGAAGAATGGTGTAAAAAAATTGTGTAACACATTTATGACAGCTGAAGTAAAGGGTTTTTGTAGTGTAACATCACTAAATTAGTATATAAATCGATCTCATTAAAGTAGCAGAAAAAAATGAAAAAATTAGGCACTTGTTTTTACATTATGTACCCCATTGGTGATCCACAAACAAGTTCAGTGCTGTGAATTATATATATATATATATATATATATATATATATATATATATATATATATATATATATATATATATATATATATATATATGTGTGTGTGTGTGTGTGTGTGTGTGTGTGTATATATATGTGGTTCTGATATATAGATAATATATATATATATATATATATATAACTGTGTTGTTTCTCGACACAACAAAGAGCAAATACACATCAAACTATATAACTAAAAATCTATGCAATTGCAACAGCACAGTATGTTCTCAAAGAAGCCTAAGTGTTTGCACAATACACATTTGGCAATTCATTGTCACTGTCTTTACTCTCATTGCTGCTGCACGTTTCTCCTACACAACCCCATTCTTTATCATTCAATTTTCTGTCAGTGGCAACTTTGTCTCTAGATTCATTTTCAGAAACATTGATCAGCAGTCATACGTTTGGCGACTCTTTTTCACAGCTCAGACAAGAAGCCATGTAAACTAAAGGCTGCAGACTGTGCTGATCTATTTATTGAACAGTGATTGGTTCTGATATATTTAGTAACCTGAGTGAATCTAAAAATAGATCACAGGAGATACCCTACCTGCTTACATAACTGACACTCAGTGGACGCCTGACTGAGGTACAATAGACATCTTAGATTACAGATGCCACACTAGATCATTTGAAATGTGATTAGATAATATGAGTCCTGGTTGAAAAATACAATTAATAAAACACTAAGGTACTGTACAAGCAAAACACATTTGTATAGTGGTCAATCTGTCTGGGTCTGGTAGTTCTAGGTATGAGGGTATTATATTTCCCTTAATTTTGCAACCCTGCATCTCAAACTTTGTCAGGATAATTAAGACATACATTTAGGAAAAGTCATATACACACAGCCCTGTATCTGCGAGACAGATGGAGTAAATTCAATTTAAATCCCCTAGAAACAAGGAACCAATGATTACTGTATATAAAGGTTGAACAGTAACAGGCTGAGCGAAGACCCCTGTAGGACCCTCAGTGTACCCAGCCTGGTTGGACCTTCGGTATCTACACCAGCTGTTCCCTTCCACATACTTGTGTTAAAGCAAGATCATACAATCTTACAGTAGACAGATGGGTACTGCAAGTATAAATACTTGGTACTCATGCCTCAGTCTTAATAGATCTTTTCTTGATCCATTACGGTAATGCAACACTTTGACATATTTTAGATTTATATAGTCTTTCCTACTGATGCACCTCAAAAACATTCAGCGCTAGTAAGAAAAAATAGTTTAAAATGTACAATTAAAATAGAGCATACAAATTAGTCCTGTATTTTGGAGCTATGAAATTACTCAGCTGGAAATGTAACAAGTGACACAATAATCAATCACTTGTTATTTTTTGTTTTTTACACCTTAGTTTGGAAGCCACCTGCTGAACTCTCATCTGTCAGCTGTGTAACCTGCAGCAAAGCTCTTCACTCAATTTGTCATGGAGGCCTGCTGCGTCTATCTCCACACGTGATGTCCCTACATGCTGTGCTGCTGTGCAGGGTGGAGTTTAGATAAGAGAGGTAGGTCAAGTGTGTCTGGAAAACTACAGTACTGTAGCTTGTTTAAGCCAGAAGTATCAAGAAAGGAAGTCCTTCAACCAATGTGTTTTGACAAACATCACAGAGGTTCTCGCTGGCCCTTGCATAGAAAATTGAACCGGAAGAGTACACTGTACAAAGTCTGCTTACTATAACGGGGACAAATAACATGAAATCCAACAAAAGAATAGTTGATAATAAGTCAGACGGAACATCAAAGGCAGAGAATCTGGGCAGCAGAATGGGCAACAGCTGGACAAGATGGTCTCTGGTGCCCAAGGGCAGCATCAAGATAGAGAGAGCAATTTGCAAGCATCTGGATGTTAACAAAGGCTGTGATGATAATGTGAAGATGATGATAATGTGAAGATAACATTTTAAATGTTTTTAAAAGAAAAACTTGGTAATGAAAAATACTAGATAGCTTAACTAATCTCGGGCAATTCTGGCGTGGGAGTATATAAAACCTGCTTAAATACACAGCTGAACATTGTGCAAAAAAGACAAAAAGGGGGCTGCCCCAGTGTCATTTTATCAGTTCTGTTCTCATGCTGCCCTGCACTCAATAAAGAGAAAATGCCCTGCAGCATGTAGAGTGCCACACCCTTTAGGTAAACAGCAGCAACAGCAACACAAACTGGATTCACGTACCAGTGATAAAACTAGAGTTCAGACTGGAGGTGTGCTATTATAGTATCAATCCTCCAAACTTTACTCCTTTCTTCCACTGTAATTCACAAACATTCTCTCAGTATTTTTTCTGTGGCATTTGACCAGCTTGCATGAATAATTAATTTATGTTAATACCACCCTTTTTACCATGAACTGCATTGCCTCACGTTATTATCTCCTTGAAATAAATTGCCACTCATTAATACCTCTAGTACAGCTGGCTGTAGGCACATTAGGATAATATAGTTTGTATTTAAAAAAAAAAAATTAACATTCATGTTGCAATATAAGTTTGCTACATGAGTTACTTCTAATGATTTTTTTTTCTTTCCAGTTGTATTGTTGTTACTGTCACGCTTCAGTAATGTGAAATGTATTATTAAATGCTGTGTTTGGTTTTCTATGAGTAATCAGCCTACAAACAATCCTTGTGTAAAGTGATTACAATTTCACTCTGCAATTAATACTTTTTGCGTTTGTACTACCTGGAAAATAGAGTTAGTAAAAACTGGACAAAATAATGGAACCATCTTGAAGACTATACTCATATACTCATACATACTCATACATATTTAAAAGAATTATTGTTATAAGTGGAATTTGAATGCAAATTTGGCTGGGATGGAATTAACCCCATCCCCATCAGGACCCACAGGTGTAATGTGGCCATTCTCTAAATAGATAATTGAGTACTAATTGGGGAATGGCCACATGCATATAAAGGAAGACAAATCATTTTTTTGGAGAAGGAGTTTGGGAGTGACTGGACTGAACCAGTGAGACAAAATACATACTAAAGTTGAGTTGAGTCTTGAGTCTACACATATACTGTGTATTATTATTTGATTGCCTTTTAATTTATATATAGATGTATATTGATGTTAGGGTTTTAATAAATCATTTAACAATGCTATCTATCTATCTATCTATCTATAAGTACAAAGTAAATAAAGAATTGTGTACTGACCAGTACTAAATGAAAAGTATATATATATATATATAATGTATGTGCTGGTTGACCAGCTCAAAGGGGGAGTAAAACCCCACCAATGAAAAAGTTATGTGTGGTTGGATTGGCAAGCTCAACAAACCCTGTGAAGGGGGAGCATTTGATTGAATACTTTTTGAGATTCAGAGTGGTGAAAAAAAACTGCTGTTTTTCCTTTTTTTTATTTTTTAAATACTTGGATGTTTTTTTTATAGATCTGTATAGCAAATTAAGGAACCATGCTTGGCATACACATAACCCCAGTGGTGTAGATGTGCAACAGGGTAATCAGATTCTTTGGGGGGATGATTGCCTGCAGAAAGTTAGCTGGTATGATAACAGCTAGGCCACTGTGGCAACCAATCTTACTGATGGTTTGGCCAAAGCAACCTGCAATCTTACAAAAGATGTATGTGCCTCAGCCTTCCATTATTGGAGCGCACAATAAGAGAATGGATAGAGATTACCTCTTTGAACACAACTGTGGAAGGTACTGTGTAAAGCTCTGCAGTAACACTTTTATTTTATGTACTGATTTGCACTTTGTTTGTTTAGAAATATGTCTCTATGCACAGTGCATTGTGTAAGTCTTGGGCAAAATGTGACCCCTAATTAAACTTATTAAGCAACTACAACTCCCAGTGTATAACACGGCTATATACAGTCACAGTGGCTCATAAAGTACATAAGCTCTGTGCACATCCTACTTCCACATTCTCTTATACCAGCATAGTTGCTACCGGTTAATGTCTGCTTGCGTTAGAATACAGTATTCAAGTCAGATTTATGACAGCTTGTGAAGTGTGCCATGGCCTTGTTTTATACACGTTGCCTTCAGGACTTACCAAGGATCACTATGTCCATAGAATAGTTAAACTGTGCAGCAAAGCTCCATCAAACAAACTGGAAAAGGGTTTGAAAATGTACGTTTCCAGCTACCTCTGCAACTATGAGGGGGAGTTGTTTAAAATTTTCAGTCTTTGCATAGCCGTAAAACTGTTGTGGTAAAATCAATATTTAATAAGGATACTTGGTTAATGAGTACGTTATATTGTTGTTTATATGTTAATACATTAAAATATGAAGTGTATTGTATGTACTCTTACTATATTGTGATTATCGAACTGTAAGTATTTTAGTTAAAGTTACTCTTAGGACTGAGGTCATTGTATATTTGACCTGCTCTTACTGTATTGTGAATGCTGAAATATGTATATTCTGTGACAACTCTAACTAAGTCTCTCTGCTAAGAAAATAAATAATAACATGTACTATATCGTGATGATAGCATAACCAGTTGGAATTTAATACATTTATGATAAAATTAGCTAAGTGGCAAACTGTACAACAACATCAAATTATTGTTGTAATGGTATGATGGTTTTATATTTTATTTCAAGCACTGTATTCCCTCAGACATAACGTCTATATTGTTGTTGTTAACCAGTATCAAACAAAGACAGGCTGACAGGTGAAATCAGTGTGAGGGCCAGTTGTTTCAGATCGATGAAGAAGAATGAGAAGCCGCACAGTTTGAGTGAAGGATACAAATTAGTGTAGCTGTTGTTCAAGTTGTTCAAGTTCAAGGTTTGATTTACAGTTACATGAGTTCAATTAAAATTTCTTTGCATTATTAAAGTTTCTAATACTTTTTTACACTAATGAACATGATCAATCGTTTATTTTTAAGTTATACTAAATACTAAAAACTTTAGTGTACTAACAAACTTAGTTATAAATTCCTCTAGTTGGGAATTCCTTTGTTTAATGGTTGTCAATGTGTGGTGTTTTATGACTTCTATTTAATTCATTTGTTTTACTACAGATTGTGTTAAGGATTCAGACCCATTTATACTGACGCGTGGCCAGTGCTCATGTGCAGCTAGAATGGCCTTGTGCAACCACACATTTGCACTACTGTTCCAGTCAGCTCACTATTTGCAGCTGGGAACACCTGTTGTTCCTCCAGTTCACAGCTGTACTGAAACAGAACAAAAGGTGGCACAATCCGAGAACCATGGGTAGCCTGTATGCAGTTCATGTGCAAGTAAAGCCTGGGTATGAGTGTCTGTTAAGAGTATACAAATAAAGCAGCATAATGAAGTTTTTCATTTACGGGAAATGAGTGAAAGCTTACTCTCGACGTTGAACAAAAAAAGACACAGCAATGCTCTGAGGTGCTTCCCTCTCGTTTCTGATATTTCACAGATTTCGGTTTTGTACCTGTGGCACTGATTGTATTAATAAAACAATATCTAACAGAATAATAACGAAATAATCTTCAACAAACACGAGTACACCAAAAACGAACTACGATCACCATCAACAAGTTTTAAACAGGAAGTAAGTCTGCCGGTATAACCGGAAGCCCATTGACGCCATCTTGTGCACAGACCCTATAGGGCTACGGAAAGGTCATGTGTGTGTGTGGCGAGTTAGTGTTAGTTTTGAAATGGCTAGGTACATTTCTGGAAGAAAAAAAGTAATTTTTAAGAGTGTCATAATCGACATGTTTTTAAATAATTATTTTTTTTATTTGTCATTTTTTCGTAACATTACTGTAAACTGGGTATTGAAACTACGCGCCACACAGACATGTTGGCTTCTCATTGGTCAGTTCCCCCAGTTACACTGCGTGTAGCTCCAGAATTGGATCAAGATTACTGATCAGTGATTCTGATCCAGATCCGCTTAGTAGTACAACACCTTCTTATGATCTTATGAATTCAGAGAATTCAGAGTCAGTCCCATTTTTTGTTCTCGTTAGGTCGTCCCATATATTGTTTAGTGGAAGGTTCGGTACTGTACATACTCAAAGATGAAACGAATAAATCAATCTATAACGCATTTCTTTCAGAAGAAGACAAGTCTAGGTAAGAATGTTTACTGATGTTATTTTTTCTTATATTAATATTGTTTTTTTTTTTTTTTTGCTGAAACTCCTGTGTGATGTTTAGCTGCGATATGTCTTGATAAATCAATGTTTTTCCTGCGCAATTGCAACGCCTCCCCCCTCCCCAGTATAACGACAAATAGTTGTTGCTTTCTACTACTTTTTATGTGTTGTATTTTTGTGCGATGGCACCGATGCCATGGGTAGAAGAATCTCCATTAAGATAGGTACTTTAGGTGACAATCCTATAATAAATATATTATATATATATATATATATATATATATATATATATATATATATATATATATATATATATATATATATATAGAGAGAGAGAGAGAGAGAGAGAGAGAGAGAGAGAGAGAGAGAAATCTGAGGAAGTACTGCTTTTAATACCGATGTAGGACATGTGTAAACTGGGCAGCTGTTTGCTTTATTTGTATCGGTTTATTTATTTCTCGTCACTTTAACTGCACACTGATGCTCTGTCCAAGTTCAGCCCTACCTGGCATATGTTTATAGCATTATACAGTACTTAGTGTACCATGAGTATTTAGCACACAGGCCGTTGCGACCTACTTGGCACTGTGCCATCCAGCCCTGGAAGCTGAAACTGTAGCTGGTAGTGCGCAAGCCCGCTGTTTGGGACTTTGGTGGATTTCAGTTGGTCCGCTTTTGCGTGAATATCTATGAGCGCTGCAGCACTCGGTGGGTAGTTGCTTGCTGTCAGGTGCGCGTTTGTTGCTGTTCATGGTGCTGAACCCGCTGTGTTTTTAAATAAGTGTTGTTGGCGTCCTATTGCAGTCCCCTAACACGCTACAGTATGTTTCAGACCTGACTTCAGTCGTAGCGCCTTCTTTCACCTCAGCTTTATTCCGTTTCATTCAGTTTGACGCTGTTTCCGTGATTTCTCACATTATTTACTGTCATCTCATCTTCATCTTCATCTTCAAGAAATTGCGACACTATAAGAAAAAAACAAATCAGGCATATCTGGGTTTATGTTGTGGTTCATGACGTAGAAAGAGTTTAGCTGAGTCCATTGTTTCGATATGTTTGGTCTCACAGCAGTATGGGTGAAAATAGACTGAATGGCCTTGTCCTGCCATATGTCCACAGAACCAATGAGGTGTCCCAGGAGGAGGTGTTATAGCGTTTCTATAGATCAGGCCATAGGAGGGTTGGCAAACTATATTTAAAGTAAAGCCTTCTAAATCAGTATTTTTAATCGTGGCATCAAACAGCCTCAGTAGTCCTATCAGTCTTAGCACTAGTATCAGCAATCTTAGCAGTCCCAGCACCAGCCTTACCAGTCCCAGCAGTCCCAGCACCAGTCTTGAACAAGCTGCAGTGATAGAGTAGAGCTTGAAATATTTAGCTAATTTGTGAGGCCAGGATTCTGCAACCTTGATAATTCCCCCCCCCCCCCCCCCCCGAAGCAATAGAGGGATCAGCATTGCAAAGAAGGATGTCCCAATGTGAAAACCTGAGATGCTGCTCCAATGACAAGAGAGAGAGTTTAGATCTTTAAAACTTTAGATCTGAGTGGCAGCCCTTCATCTGCAATTGTAAAGTGTACACAGATTTTTGCTAGATGTAATTAGCTGGATATAAATGATCTGTCTATGAGAGAAGCTTTTGTTTTGTAATTGTTTCGGCTGCATGGTATGCTACAGTGAAAGAGTGAGTACGCTGTAATTTCTCTTGGAGTAAGGAAGCCTGCATTTTAACGCTGTCAAGAACTATACCAAAAAAACTCTGAAAAGTAGAATGATCTTTTGTCCTCTGATGGGGTGCGCCTAACTGATATATAATGAGTGAAGGAGCCTAGGGAAAGTAACATTGTTTTTTTTTTTGGTTTTTTTGAAATACATAAAAAATTAATCATTAAGAAGATGTAGTACGGAAGGAAATCTACAATTGTTAAATAGTATCCAGCAAAGAGCTTCCGTTAAGAAATTATAGATTTGTGGACTGCAAAGTAAAATGCGATCTCCCTTTAATTCTGAAATGGTGCCATTGTGATGGATAAAAGGGCATGATTTTAAATGCATCTTTAAAATCCGCTTTTGCAAGCCAAGATCCTGAGCTGGCAATTTTAATCATTTGAATGTCATTGTTTATTGAGGCATAATGCAATGAGAGTGGCTTGGAAGGAATTAATCTGTTTATGCTTTGAGCATTGTAGTTATGGGGAGCAGACAAATCAATTATGGGGTTTGTTTTTTGTGAGGGCAAACTGTTCTTTAGTGACTTTCCTTGCAGAAACTGCAGATGTGAAAATTTGCAATGCAAATAAGTACAACCGCTTTCACTGAAGTTATTACTAGGTTGCGTATCTCCAACCTTATGTATCTGATGTCCATGCCAAAATGGAATAGTCAAGTCTTTGATTGAATTGCTGTAGGCAGTTGTCCAGATAATGTTTTGGGTCTGAGTAATTTAGTCTCCAATAACAAATAATTTAAAAAATGTATCTTTCACAATATTGTATAAAGTACATTTTTGTAAATGTTAGTGCTACACAACTCTTGTAGCAGAAATAACTTTGAATACCCAAACACAATAAATACACAATAAACGCACATCAAATGCATGAAAAACACAAGCTAAGTTAATAGGAAACACTTCTTAGATGTTGGTACCGCCAAAGAGAAAAGACAGCGTCTCCTGCTAAATAAGTCTACACCCCAAAACTGTGTCAATTTTTCATACTTTATTAATTAAAACAAGGTAAAAACAGGTATGCTGACGGGTTCTAACTTGTTGTTTTCATCAGAGCATACTGAAAGCAGGACTCATTAAATCTATTAAATGCAGTAATCTATCAGTCAATGCATTCAATCCACATTCCAGATACTTAACAATCTGCTGTATGTTGTAGTGGCAACGGGTCTGGTCCACAGCAGGAAGCGATGGGACAGCAGGCAAATGGACGCTCTCTTATCAAATGGTTTAGCTCAGGTAGACAGCTCGAGGAAGCACAGCTACATGAAAACCACAACATGACCCCAAGCTGCACGCAGGCAGCTCCTAAATAGTGATCCCCCCTGAACCCTATTGGCTCACACACACAGGGGTACATTTACATACACACGGTCCAATCACTCAGACCCTCGGTCCCACGCAAACAGCTGGTTGGCGGAACCGAGCACAAATCACAGTGCAGCCAGCACAGACCCCCATCTACATACAGCTGCGCTGTGCACGTGACACCTAGACACAAAACATGCTTCTAATATTAACACTCTGATTAGGGGCTCTGATTCGGCAGGCGGTAGGAAGACAAACAGGAAAGAAAGAGATGCCGAATTTAAAGGCGTATCTCCCTTCCTGTGCTTTAGGGATCCATTTTGTCATGTATGTGTTTTTAAACTAGTATTTTAAAAGGCATTGGGGTTTTAGAGGAGTGCTGGAGACAGGCTGTATTGGTTTTATTGTTTTTTTTTTTTTTTTTTTTTTTTTTTTTTTGTGAGCCCCGTCTCCATGCAGGTATTGAGCTGCACTGCCCTTTAGTTTAAAATTATAATTCTGTGTTTAGTTAATGTTGTTCATTGCTTGACATAGTAGTGTGGTCTAATTTATATTTTCCTTCTGGTATTCTGCCTGGCTGATCCCACCCCGATCAGAAAGAACAAGTGCCTCTCCTGGGTGCTACATATGTTCAGCAGCAAACTGACATAAAAGAAAGTTACATTTTTTAATAAACATAATAATTGATACAGCTTACTGCAATTGACATATCCAAATTCATTCATGATTTCATAATATTTCATCAGCAGTATACCACAAATACATACATTAGAAACTATCAACAGTGAAAATACTTTGATATAATGTCATTGACATATCGACTTAAATCAGAGATTTCTTATTAAAGAACACAAATTGATTCTGTGATTGACACCAATTGGTTTTGATGTTTGGAGGCAAGTATCCAGTATGCTTCTGTCCATAGTAATACAAGAATCAAATTCGCACCTCGAGCTGGTAGAGTTACTTTCTCCACCCCCACGAATCATAATGAGTGTGGAGATGATCCGTGACTCTTGGTCCACCGCAGGTGATTGATGTTGTGGTGCAGGCCACGCCACTCTTGCCAGCACCCGCTGCAGCTCCGACCCCTCTTGTTCTGAGACCTCCAGGTCTGGCCGCCTCCACTCCTGTCTCTGTACCCGTGTACTGCTGTACAGCAGTCGACTGCTCCAACTTCTTTATTAGGGCTTCCATTTTCATGTTTCATTATTTATTTTTTTAAAATCTGTGTTGGGTCCATAAGGCTTAGTATCGCTGCCACCATATGTAACAAAGGTTCGTTTTGCCCTTTTTTAATACAGACCCAGACCCAGAATTGCAGGTTTAAGCACCAACGTGTACTTCTTATTATTTACAATAACAAAAAGAAAATTACCAAAACAAAACCTAATGGTTTTTAAACACACACAAACTACAACAGTACCTTTTTAAACCACACAGGTTTCTTCACAGAGACAGCCTCGCTTCACACGCACATAATTAATGTACATATTGGTATACAAATAATGTAATTCACCATCTTAATTTTTTTAACACTAACCTCAATGTTATCATCAGCCAAGGGCTTCTATCAATCTTGTTAAAAAATGATAGCTTCTACTGACAAGCAAATATGTTTTCAGAGCACAGGTTGCTATCTTCTTTCTCAATGATGAGTTTATTTTGCTGTATCTCCACAAGGCCAAAGGGCAGTTGAAAGGAAGACATAAATTCAGTGACAGGCACTAAACTATATTGTCCTAAAACATTAAAGATATATTTTAGAACTGTATATATTTTATAGTGCTGAGTGGAATAAAAATTAAAATCAAATGTCAGAGGATAAAGTATATAACACTTAACTACATTTCCCACAAGGTGAAAGTCCTCAAGTAACTCAACATGGGTGTAATTTGTGACTGAACAGAATTTGCCATGACATCAGCACTGCTCTCTTAGTTATCTTATCCTACCATACACTTAAAAAAGAAGTCATTTAAAATAAACACATCACTTTTTTTAAGTTTGGTACAGTACCGGTTATTTTTCAGTTCTTGGCAACAGAGACTTCACAGACTGGTCTGTGCAGAACCGAATTGTGCACTCTTGAAAATGTGCTTTACAGAGAGTACAGCAGTTGTTACATACTGTCCAAAAAACAAAGTTATTGTGCTCATCACAATGCACAAAGATGCAACACTGTGTACCAGTGGTGACAAGAAGCCAGGACTACAATTCCTTCAAAGGGGGAGTTGACATCGTGGATCAGCTGACAATTTACTGACACCTGTCAATGCCTAACTGGGCACTGGTCATCTACAGTGTAGTTGATCTGTTGGCATACAATGCTTTTGGCCTTTGGGCTGATACCAATTTAATGTGGAAAGCTGGCAAGCTGTATCAATGCATAATTGTCCTGGAGATGTTGGGCAAGGCACGAGTGACCCCCTCATTCAAAGATCAGGAATGCCTAGAGCTCCTGCTGTGATTGCTCTTATCCAGATTGTCCAGGCAGAAAGTTGCACGATCCAATTTTTGTCCTTCAAGCAATGACAACAAGTCCAGTGTGAAATGCAGAGTGTATCTGTGCATATTTCTGCTGTCTACTGTCTGTCATGTGCAATGTAATCTCACAGTTCTGTCCTGCATTTACAAAGGAACATGAGAGTACATGTCATTCATCCTAGACAGAAATGATGGGCATATCCAAATTTATTGGGACATTTATAAAGAAGTGTTGAATGTATTTTATTGAGGAACGCACATACCACACACGTCACACATTATAGGAAGTCTGCATCTAAAACATTGTACAACTTCAGAGGCAAAGTAAATCGCCTTTCTCACATTAAAAAGCCATATATTTGACCAAAAATGTTTTTTTTTTTGTTTTGTTTTTTTTGTTTGTTTGCATGGAAACATGTCCAGAAATAGCTTTATTAGGTACTTATAGTACCAAGCAATCCTAATCTGTTTTTTTGGGGGGGGGTCATGCTTTATTTATTTATTTGTTTATTTATTTTGGCCAAATGGGGCAGGCTGCGCTGTCGGTGTTTTAAGACAACCTAAAAAACTTCATGGAAACCCATATTTCAATATTAATTTGGCTATTTGCTTTTTGAATGAGAATTTCAAATGGAAACACACACAACCCAAAAATACTACCAAAATAGTGAGAAAAAGGTGAGACTTTTTTTTCCAATGGAAATTGCCCCATAGCACTATGCTCAAGCTTCATTCATCCCCTACAGAAACCAAAACCAATTTTGGTTTCTGTATAATAAAATGGTCATATAAGGTTATGCTACTATTAAATAAATATTTGTTGCACTTCTTATAATGATAGTTTACATTAATTTCTAAAATTTAACATAAAAGAGTAAAAGCTATGCAAAGAAAAACAATTTGATCAATTTGAAGCTTTTTCAATTGGTCAATATGACCCAAAACCTAATAGACGTATTTAAATTCTGAACATAATAGGAGGATTAAAGGAGCAACATTTCAAACAAGAATCAAATAAAATATAAGTATTTTAACGGAGCACTCTTTACACAGTGAAATTAACAGATTCATTTTATTAGGTCTGTGATCAATGTTTCTTAGTACTTTTTTTCTCAGTATAAAAGAAAAAGATGTATATATCTCTGAGGTTTCTAGATGCTTCATTACTACAAACCTGTAATAAAAGTATAGCAATATTAATGAAGAATACATGGCACTTACAGGCAATTTATGGTGTTTTTAAAGATTATATATACAGTATATATCCCTAGACACAATTTACCAGATGTTAAGCGTACTAATGATGTACTGTATTTACTGAAAGATAAAAAAAAACACTTAATGTCATAAAAATTGTTTAATTAGCATATATTAATAGTAAATATGTTGTAAAAAAGTATCCAACTAACCCACACACCTCCATATTTGTTTTTGAGCTTACAAAATGTCTCTTCATTATTTTGAAACTGTTATATTCCCGATTGGAATGAAATGCGATCTAAACCTTTGGTTGTACTCTTTTAACCATATGATAATGGAATGTCAACAAGTATACAAGGATTCGGGATGCAGGTAGTTTCCAAGCCATTTCAGAACTATAGCTATGCTACACATTATTGGAAACATGTATTGGAAACACTGATCCCAATAGTTAAAGCACAGCAAAGTGTAATAAAGCACAGTACGGTGTGTCTGTGTCAATGCAGTATGTCTGTGTGTCACTTCTCTCACACATACACACACCAGTCTCCCAACAATCCAACCCTAGACTGCATACCTGCTACTTTAAATACCTCCATTAACGAGTTCAGCTGTCCCTTGTTAAAATAGTAAATTGCTCTGGGTCGTTATTTTGAGTTATCTGTATCCTCTGGGTCGTTATGTTGAGTTATCTGTATGCTCTGGGTCGTTATGTTGAGTTATCTGTATGCTCTGGGTCGTTATGTTGAGTTATCTGTATGCTCTGGGTCGTTATGTTGAGTTATCTGTATGCTCTGGGTCGTTATGTTGAGTTATCTGTATGCTCTGGGTCGTTATGTTGAGTTATCTGTATGCTCTGGGTCGTTATGTTGAGTTATCTGTATGCTCTGGGTCGTTATGTTGAGTTATCTGTATGCTCTGGGTCGTTATGTTGAGTTATCTGTATGCTCTGGGTCGTTATGTTGAGTTATCTGTATGCTCTGGGTCGTTATGTTGAGTTATCTGTATGCTCTGGGTCGTTATGTTGAGTTATCTGTATGCTCTGGGTCGTTATGTTGAGTTATCTGTATGCTCTGGGTCGTTATGTTGAGTTATCTGTATGCTCTGGGTCGTTATGTTGAGTTATCTGTATGCTCTGGGTCGTTATGTTGAGTTATCTGTATGCTCTGGGTCGTTATGTTGAGTTATCTGTATGCTCTGGGTCGTTATGTTGAGTTATCCATATGCTCTGGGTCGTTATGTTGAGTTATCTGTATGCTCTGGGTCGTTATGTTGAGTTATCTGTATGCTCTGGGTCGTTATGTTGAGTTATCCGTATGCTCTGGGTCGTTATGTTGAGTTATCCGTATGCTCTGGGTCGTTATGTTGAGTTATCCGTATGCTCTGGGTCGTTATGTTGAGTTATCTGTATGCTCTGGGTCGTTATGTTGAGTTATCTGTATGCTCTGGGTCGTTATGTTGAGTTATCTGTATGCTCTGGGTCGTTATGTTGAGTGTATGCTCTGGGTCGTTATGTTGAGTTATCCATATGCTCTGGGTCGTTATGTTGAGTTATCCATATGCTCTGGGTCGTTATGTTGAGTTATCCATATGCTCTGGGTCGTTATGTTGAGTTAGCTGTATGCTCTGGGTCGTTATGTTGAGTTAGCTGTATGCTCTGGGTCGTTATGTTGAGTTATCTGTATGCTCTGGGTCGTTATGTTGAGTTAGCTGTATGCTCTGGGTCGTTATGTTGAGTTATCTGTATGCTCTGGGTCGTTATGTTGAGTTAGCTGTATGCTCTGGGTCGTTATGTTGAGTTATCTGTATGCTCTGGGTCGTTATGTTGAGTTATCCGTATGCTCTGGGTCGTTATGTTGAGTTATCCGTATGCTCTGGGTCGTTGGAAGATTGTCTATCGTCTACTGATCTTCATCCGAGCAGATGGTATTTATTCTTATTATTTTTATTTATTCAATCTTTCGATTTACCATGCAGATTAGTTTCAATCAATTAATATATTTTTTAATTAGTTCTATAACATTTTTACAGATTTTTAATGTAAAAGTGCCAATACATTTTTCATGAATAGATATTAGGAATTGCTTAATTGATTTATATATAAAAATATAGGAAATTGTGTATTTTGGTCTTTGCCATATTAATTACTGGCTAATGTTCACAAATGCTTGTAACGTGTTTTCTGAAATTATCTTATATTAAGTGTAGGGTGTCAACACAGTACTTTTGTCTGTGACTGTGTATCCTGTTTGCAAACCACTGAATCCTATGCAGTGTATGTAATTCCCATTACATTAAGCCCAAAGATTTTTGGTTTTGATCAATTTCTAGTTTCCATTATTGAACTTGCTAATACTGTATTAATTGTTTGTTTTAGTAAAAAAAAAAACACGGAAGCGACAGTTTATCATACATCACATGACATCCAAAAGAATCTGATTATGGTCCACATCCATTCAGCTTGTTAAAATGCATTCTTTGTTAAACCAAATATAATGCATTGCGTTTACATGGTGGCTTCTGTCATATTTTTAAAATCAATAGAATATCAGCATTTTTATAATGTGCTTTGCAGAAAGCAAAAAACTCCAATAAGACACTGCTTGTAGTGATGAACGGTTTTGTATCATTACTGTTAAATGTGGTACTTGTAAACCCGTTTGCCATCATCCGGTCAATGGAGGTATTCTGTAGATCTGTAATTTTTAAATGTGTTAAAATTAAAAAAATTAAATTGTTTGTTTTGAAACAATTTGCCACACTGGGGGTGGGGGGGCAGACACTTTGCTGTGTTAAGAATCTCATAAAAATTTGAAGTGCAGAGCTGCAGCATTTTGAAGAATAATGCGCTAGATTTATCTGGCCTGGTTTTTTATAGTTTCATGTTGAGTACAATGAAAAGCCTAAGACTATTCATAAAATATTACAATCTCAGTAAATTGCAGTCCTATGAATTTTATTGATGTTGTAATGCTTTATACCTTGGTCTGTATCCAGACTGAACAATGGACATAATTTGGCTTTACAGTATGCAGTATGTTCATATTATTATATGTTATTGGTATGGACTCTCAAGTTCCTTAGTTGCATATCCTAATTAATAATAAGCGCAGCATTACTTTTATTATACCAACCATTTTATCTTGGTTTACAGAATATTTGGCAACTGCCTCCTTAACTTTTTCTCAATTTAATTTGTAAAATAGTGTAAGCCTTTTGAGATCTTATACATAAAAGTACAAAAATGTATTCATGTCTGATACAGATATTTTCTTTAAAACAAAAAAAACTGAAGTCTGACCCAGAGTATTTGAAAATGTCAGAGTATCTTTTGATGTTGTGCAAAAGTCTCTGAGTTGAGTTGAGTTGAGCGGAGTTGCATAACCCATATGTCAGCATGAGGGATTATATATATATATATATATATGTGTGTGTGTGTGTGTGTGTGTGTATAATATATTAGCTCAAAGAACCAGCTGCCCAACGTTTCGATATGTTGTACATATCTTTCTCAAGGGAGCCTGTGTTTGAATCAAAACATTGGAGGTATTTATAGGTGTTTGTTTGAATGCATGACTGCTTACTTGTTATATATATATATATATATATATATATATATATATATATATATATATATATATATATATATATATATTATAGATACAGTGCTGAGAAAAAGTTTGTGAATTCCTTAGGATTTTCACGTATATCAAACCTAAAATGTTATTAGAGCTTAATCTAAATCCTAATAATAGATAAAGATAACCTATTAAAAAAAGAAATACTTTTTCAATATTTATTTATCCACAAATGAGTCAACATTCAATATCCATATGGAAAGAGTATGTGAACCTTTAGATTCAGTAACTGAGGATGAGGTTCTTCTGTTCGAACGCAGTATTTGGTTTTCACCAAACATAATGTTTCTCATTGAAGCCAAAAAGTTCTACCTTTGACTCGTCTGTCTTGTGGATCATCTGTGTGCTCTTTGGTGAACTTCAGACGGGCAGCAATGTTCTTTTTAGAGAGCAGTAGTTTCCTCCTCGCTATCCTTCCATGAACACCATTCTTGTTCAGTCTTTTTCTGATAGTTGAGTCATGAACACTCACATTAGCCAAGGCGAGAGTGTCACTCATAACCAGAGTGGTTGTGAGTATCATCTCATAACCAGAGTCACTGTTGTGGTGAATATTTAAATGACTTGTATAGCATGAAAGTGGACGAATTATAGTCCATGTTCTAAATAACTATAATGCACTAGTTATTTCATTATAATACACGGTGAACGACAATTATCCTATAAACCTTGGCATTTTACTGTCTTATACATGTTGGTGGCACGAGACCCATGTATAATATGGTTGATGATAAAAGTGCTAACCTTAATGTTTAATCAATACCAGAACAAATAACAATGGCCGGCAGATTTAAAGTTTTATTGGTAGAAGATGGAGAAATTTGTGGAAGAGCTTAATAATGCTTAGAGAATAATAAGTGACTGATGGCCTTCAGATCCCCCTTGTACTTGGCAGTTGGTGTTCTGGTCTTTTTAGTCATTATTCACACTTTCACAGGTTCGCCCATGCTGCTATGTGATACCAGGAAGCTGTCAGTATAAATGATCAAATCTGGTTCAAAAATCTACTCAAGCTCATTAAGTTTTTGTTTTGTATCATGCATTAAAATTAATTATTATGTTTATTATCATTTCAGTCTTTATTATCATTATTTTATTTCACGTTTGCACAATTATGACATTGAGAATCGTACATTATTTTCATGTTACACAGACATGAATTACAGAATTAGAAATGATTCCATGATTGCATTTTACATCGCGTTTCACTTTTAATTTACAGACTTTCGTTGATAAAAACGAGTCCACGTCTGGGAGGTTACTAGACGCCCTCTGCTTTTGACCAACTCTGAAGACACCTGAGGACACACAGGATGGACTTTGGGATCTGAACATCAGGTAAAATAGGTTATTCTTTCTATTATTTAATTTGTATGTTTGATAACTGCATAGTAGTGGTTCTTTAATAGGGTGATTTCAAGTGGTTTTTACTTGCAGAAACGTTTTTATAACTTATTACTCATCTGCAAAAATTCTGGCTATGCCACTGGTCATCATCATAAGCTGTGGGGAGCATTTATGTAGTCATTGTCAATGAATTAAATTGATTTAAAAATAACCCTTAAATGAATAAAACTGTCCTTGATATGAGAGTGTGAATTTAAAACAGCATCACACCAGGCACAGAAGCTCTCCAGTGGCATCAACCTTGACAGAGATTAAGAAAGGTTCAATTCAGACATCACATGTATTGCAAAAAATATACATATCAGATATATCAGAATCACGGATACAGGTGTCACACTGAGGGGTATAGGGGTGGCTCTGGAGGAATTCATTAACTGAAAAGTTTTTTTATATTTTTATTTAAGGAAACAATTGATTGTGAAGTAAAAAATAAATAAAAAATACTGGACAGAAGCGAATAGATCCATAGCTGCAGCACAGAAAGTAAGTGTAACACCATCTGAATGAAAATAAAGTCTGTAAAACATCAAATGAGACACTTGCTAGCTTACGAGAGGTATGAAAATGTCATTTAAAAGTTTAGGTCAGGGGTACTCAATAGGCAGACTCCGGACCGAATCTGGACCGCAAGCACATTTTGACCAGACCACCAAGTCATATGCCAATCTATGTTTGTGCTTGCATTCACATTGGAAATGCTTTGAATTGTGAAGAGTGTGGTATGCGAGGGTACAGTAGGTGTCACTGTTAGTAAGTAGCAGATAGTCAGTGTGAGTTATGAATGAAACAAAATATACAACAAGTCAACAGTATGAGTAGCTCAAATTAAGTGATTTTGTAAGCGTCAACATAACCCTTCTCTGGCCAATAAAACAACTGTCATTAGTAATTTTTTTGAAAATACACAATTAAGATAAAATTTTCATACCTTATGGTAGGAGTTCAGAAAATCACACTTCACAAAGACAAGATAGGTGGGGAAGGAGCCCTATCCCCAGGAGGCCGCTATCGAAAGCGCGTCCCCCTCTGCCATCAGTTCAGGCGATTCCAGCTCTCCCTGGGGGAGACAGGAGCTGGTACTGGGGTGGGCAAGGGCACAACTGGAGCCGCGACCGGGGCAGCAAGAGCCTGCTGCCACGCCAATAACTTCAGGACCTGGGCCATCTGTGCCTTTTTAGGTCCATAACCCGCCTCGCATGCAGAGATGGGGAGCGGTTAGGGGTTGTTAACCAATCCTGTGCTCATGGAATATCCTGCAAGTGGCTCTGTGGTAATTGGAGGAGCAGGGGGACTGAGGCCCCCAGGGCTGCTGACAGCTCGGCCACAGAGGACGGAGCCACCTAGCTAGCCTATTGTGAAGCACATGAGGCTGAAAAGCCGCACAGATGTCGCAAAAGGCATCATCCCCAAGCGCCAAAGTGGTGTCCTGGACACCCAAGCACCGTGCACATAGAGAATGCCCATCCGCCTGTGGTATGTTCACCCTGCAGGATGTGCAAGCATGAAACCACAACATGCTTACCGTCACTTCAGTACCAGTGAGTATTTAACTCAAGGCGCTGCACAATGCGCCTGTATGGAGTACAAGGCACGGGAGTGCTTAGCAACGCGTGTACCAAGGTACCTAAGCACCACGTGCACCTACCCCAAACACCGTGCAACAGCCACCGTGAGCACCAGGCACCATATACACTGTGTGCACTGAGCACCGTGTGCACCAAGGCACCGAAGTACCAAGGGTTGAGCATGCACCAGGGTACTGTAGCACTGGGGGGCAACTAATGCAGCAGTGCCTACCCTAACCGTGTGTAGTCACACACCTAGTCAGTGTGCACAATACACCAGGGAGACACACAGGCTGAGGAAGCTGCGACGGGTGAGTGAAAAAACAATAGAGGGAGAAAACACTTTTTTTTTTTTGTTTTTTTTTTGAAGGCCTAACACACCAGGGTGGGCGGGCCGAGGCAGCCGGCGAGGTCTACTCAACAGCGGGGCAGGTAGAGCACAACCCCGGTGGAAGAATTACCGACTGGCTGACTTGACAACACCCTTTGTTTTTTTTTTTTTGTTGTTGTTTGTTTTTTTAACAGCACGCAGCTACATTTCACAGCACAAACACAGGCAAAACAGGGTTGTGCGACAGGATCAACACACAGGTGGACACGCAACAACAACAGAATACAATAATATTTGGTTTTATTTTTATCTCGCCCAAACTACTCGAATGGTGGCCGGCGGAATCACTCAATGGCAGGAATACAGCAAAGCCTAGCCCCGGCGGAGGAACGGTGTTCTCCCTGAGAGTGTAGGCTTGAAAAGACAACACACGTGCACTCTTAATAAATACTGCGCAGGCAGTCGCTCACACATGACAGACAGCATATACAGATGAGGCAGTCTCTGAGAAAGGATCGAGAAAGAAGCCAAGAAACAGAGCCGCTTATTTCACGAAAGCGACAAGCCAGCTCTCAGGACGAATGCAAGGGAACTGCAGTCGACTCAAAAAGACTCTTTCAAAAACACACTCAGTTCTGTAACACAGAAGGTTACTTTACCAGAGGTGAGAGGCAAAAGAGGAAATGGTCTCCATGGGTCGACTGTTTAATCCCAAGGTAGGCGGGACCAAGGATGTCACCGTGTAACAGGGCCAAGCTCTAGGGTGCCAGATAGTAATAAATGTCCTATCAAATTATTTAATTTAACCACATTACCAGGACCAGAAAACCCATCATCCTAATCAAGTCCTATATAGTCAACCAGAGAAAAAGGGGACTATTAATTAATTGAATAACTAAACAAGTTGCTTATGAAGTAAATATATATATATATATATATATATATATATATATATATATATATATATATATATATATATATATAATAATGGATTTACTTCCAGCTTCAAGTCCATTTACCCATAATAATTAAACCAAATTACAAAATAAAGAAACAAAACGTATACAGAACAAAATATTAATTAACCAAACATAATAAAAAAAATAACAGTTAATTGCTATGGTAGTAACAAACAGTACAAGACAATGAAAAGCTTTTCATCCCTATTAGAAACCTGCTTTAAATACAGTCCTTCAAAGAGACAAACTAACTTTACCATTGTATTACCAAAGAGACCTCTTTAGTAATCAATGCCAGTGGTTGCGGGAATATACCCTCACGAGCCAAGTTACACTATTAAACTGCAAGCCGGGTTTCAATAGTCTCAGCAACCACACACAACGCAATATACATACCCAACAATTAATTAACAAAGCAAAAGTTAATTAACAATTTACTAAAATAAAATACAGAAACAAATAACACCAGTATACTATAAAGCAATATTTAACATTTACTGGTCAAAACAAAATAAATAAATATTTAAATAAATAGGGGAAAAATAATAAAGTAAAGAAAACAACACGCGAGTCTGTAATACACAAAGATTGACGGTAATACTTTAGCAGTTCTGATAGACAGAGTAATGTTCATTTAATATGCTGCAAGTCAGTTGTGTTCGAGTTATTTTCTCTTCCTTACAGAGACTGTATTGGATATTTAATCAGTCACAGAAATGTCAATATCCCTTTAGTAATCGAAACAACGATGCGGGAATCCTTACAATAACTTAAAACCAAACTACCCATGTTCAAAACTGTACGACCTGTTCTGCTGGAACAAACAGGTTAGTTAACCTTGTTTGTTCATCTGGCCTCCGGCACGTAGTTTGTTCCAAGTACTTGGCAAGTAGTTTAGTTAACGTTTTCCTCATGCAGCCGCTGATAATATAGAAAACTTTTTTCTTTTCAAATTGTTTTTGTTCGAACACACCATCACAGTCACAGCCCTCAGCTCCAAAACTTCCTGATGACATCACACAATGCCTTCCATCCCAGACTGCATAGCAAATAGGAACCGCCAACCTCCATGCAGCACCCGAAGTGACCTCCAGCGAGCCCCCTCAACAAGCTAATTGTTCCCCTTTTATACGCAATTAGTTCTCTTTTAAACGGACAGTATCGATATGTCGTGTTTGCCACAACCGCACGTTGGGGCCTATCAGCAGCTCTGATACAAAATGCTCAGTGAATACCTACCAATGGCAGGCATATCTCATAAGTATGTTGGTGGTCTCCTTCGAATTGAAAGGGAACTTCTCTTTGCAAGCAATGGTAACGCAATGGACAGAACTCTAGGCACGACTGAGATATCACATCATTCCACGATCCACCAAAATGTGCTATGTGTGCAAAGCGTAGCAATGAGTATGCTGATTGTACTGTATTGGCAATTAAAATTGTCAATTTCTGCAATCCAAGTCAGGCTTACAACACATGCAGTTAAATGTTTCCTGTTTTAGGTATCTGCAGATCACATTATGTGCGTGGATATTCGTTCTCCAAGACGAACATTATTAATATCAGTGTTCTGTTCTGGCTGTATTGCTCTTGCTGAGCTCACCTGTAACTCAGGACCATTGAGGACTTGTCACTTCTCTCACTTATTGTGAGTATTAGCCAATTCTGTATGTAAATGTAACATTACTGAATTTGTATTGTTTGTAAGTTGTTTTTATTTTTAATTGATAGAGAAAGCAGCAATTTTTCAGTTCAGTTTTTTTTTTACTTGTGCTTCAGTTTTGTTTGTTACAATTTGCTTTGTTTTTGCAATGGATAAACACAATGTTTGGCTTTGCTAACTCATGCAGTAACAAGTCAGTACAGAAGGCAGAGTAGTAAAAATGAGATAGAGTTTTGATTCCCCCAGAAACTTCTTAAACCTAATGAAGAACTGTCAAACCAACAACATGTGTAAAAACTATATTGGTGTTGCTCTGTGTTTATTTGTCGGTATGGGGATGGGAGTGAAAATGTGCTCTGGGCCTTGACCTTGCTGTTACCATGAATTTTGGACCTTCACCAAAATAATTGAGTACCCCAGGTTTAGGGAGTACTAGGGTTGTGCCGAGTAGTCGGATCCAATGTCTATCTGTTATTATTACACAAGTAAAAGGCCTTTTACCTGTTACTTGTAGCAAAAACAAATGGGAATCTGAAGTTCAATTCATCTAAATCATCATCAGAGCTCTCATTAGGGAGCATTTCGTAACATGGGAAAACTAATGTATAGCATGTCTGAGAAACCATACGGGGTGATCAGTCACCTTCATTGCAGACAATGTATAACTTAATTTACATTTACAAGAACCTTTGTTTTAAAACCATATCACATTTTTAAATGAGCAACTCTTGGTTAAATAGGACTCTAGTTTTTATCTCTCCTTCAGTATTTTTATGTAGCTCTTTTTTCTAGGTAAGAATAATTAGAAACCAGACTGCACCATACCTTTGCATAAATGGCAAATGCACTGTTTTATCCTTCACATTATCACAGATACTTAGAGCCACAGTCCTTTGATTGCTCTGTCATATTGAAGAGATTGACAAATTTCTTCAGTTTCTTGTTCAAATGATTGGTGTATTATCTGCACTAAATCAGAGCACTGCTCATTGGAAGCAACCCATTCATATAACCCGTTTGTAATAGAAGATCCATCTATCAATTTAAAGCAGGGTAGCTATGAATTACATCTGTTAACCTGCCCCTGAAGTGATTAGATATATTTTCAGCTCCTTTTTTTTTTTGTGAATTTTGACTTGACGTTGATATGTTAAAACACAAAAATTTTCTTCTGTAATATTGTATACTGTAACCCCAAAATCTGTTTCATTCAAATGATTTTGCATTATGTCCCCTGTTCTGTTTCTTTATTTATAGGTGACATCGTTCACAAACACTCTAGATGGCAGCATCATATACTAAAAGAAAGCACAGAATTTAAATGCACACAACACAGAACACAAACACATGCATACACTGTTTTCAAGTTTAATCAACTGTTTTAAATTATTCACATTTCAGGTCGGGTCGGTTGTTCAATGAGGGAGTAGCTGAAAAAAAATGATGATTTACCTGTTACAGTAAAGACCTTTTTGTTAGCTGCTTCAGTCTTTGCTTGATATCTCTAAGACAAAGCATAGTATTGAGTAACCAGTCTGTCAGACAGATAAGGGACAGTAGACCCCTATTTATTATTATTGAGAGCTATAGGTTATGAGAACAATGTTCTTATGAAATACAAATATGTTAAACAGGATATGTCAAGAGAAATCAGCAAATAGACACACTAACAGCAAGAAACATAGAGCAGGATTTTCAAATGGTCGTAAATGATAACTCCAGTGTTAATCAGCAAATCGGTATGTAGCATTGATTTTGGCACTTTCAAGCAGTTGTTATGCCTGTCTCGTAATTAAATAGTCATGCTAATGTGATTTCCGAAATTATGTTGATTTACGAAATAACGTTAATATCTTAAAGAACAGTGCATTTTGCGACTGTTTATTTTGTTTGTGTGGGAATTTAAAAGCAAATTTGTCAGGAGTTAATTTGCACTTGGAAAAGGAGGATTTTAATTAACAAAAGGCTATATAACTCATCTTGAAACAGAAATTTAATAGAACGCGGCTGTAACGTCGACAATACAGAGACTACCTAGATAATTCAATATTCGTAGTTATGAAAATATTTTAGACTTTTATGTACTTGTGGTCATGAATGAGATGTATTCACTTGTTTTAACAGTTTATAACCTTGAGCCCAGAACAGACTGGCTGATGAAATTGCAGGAAGGGGTGCATGGATGAATAAAGTACAGTGGCATTGGGGCAAATCAATAGGTGAAAAGATAAGGCTGTGGCAGTACTAATAAATATCTACAATTTTGGCTAGAATTTAATGCGACGTGATCATGAAAACCACATATAACTGGAGACATGCATGTATTCTCTCTATTATATACATACATACATACATACATACATACATACATACATACATACACACACACACACAGTATTCCATTGGTTCGAATATAATGTCTGTGCCAATATTCCCTGAAAACTAGACCTGACAGCCCCACATTGTACTTTTTAACTATTAGATGAAATATTTACAGAATAAAAACTGCTGCTATAATCATAATTCATTTATCATTAGTAGCATTATTATTAAATTATACCAAATTATGTTTTTTATTTACAATGAAGGGATCCTTTACTCTGTCGCCCAAATGCTTATAAAGTCATCAGAAATATGTATTGTTTTCCCTCGTTGTAAATAAAAGCGTGATTTGGTATAATTTACATTTTTTATCAACATTGTCACCTTTTTAAGATGTTACCAACAGCATTGCTCTCGTTAATGATTTAAAATGCTTGTACTAATTCCAATATCTCCCCACTCGACAATGTCAAGAACTGTATGTCAGTAAAAAGGATAGGATGTACTGTACCTTTCAACTCTCCTCTGAAGAGCCATCACATGAATTATTAATGTTATAGTTCAAACTGAAATGTTCTGTTAAGTGTACTTCACCTGGTTGGCATGCTGTCTGTTTTGGCACAGATCCTGCATTGCTTGTTATATATAACACCTTCAGGAAGGTGAAGCAATAAACCCAAAACTACTTGATGTAGTGGTCTTGCTGAATGGAACAATTGATTGTATTGGCTGGAAACCTTTTTCTAACTTTGCCCCTAATACACAGAATGTTGGTTTGCATTCAGCATTTGCTTTTAGTGGTGCTGTTATAAAGCAATCCTTTCTTTTGTAGAAAGGATTGCATTATAGCTGGCTGCCTATAGCACAACTGTAGGCAGTCTGCTATAATGCAATACATTCTAGTGTTTTTTTTTGTTGTTGTTGTTGTTATGAAATGCAGGCACAACATTTACATTTATTGTGAATATAATGAAATAAAATTCTAGTACAGCACCCTCAGATTTTTAATACGGGTCTACCCTTCTAAAACTTAAGTAGCATATTGTTTTTTCTGTAGTCATGCACTGTTCCTACTATAATAACATGAATTTACTCCCGGTTTAAAGTGTCCACACAACTGCAGAAACATTTCTACACCCCTTAATGATGTAAGCAACATGGATTTCTACAAAGTTTTAGAGAGATGCTCATCAGTGGAGAAGCAGAGAGAATTCTGCGCTGAGCCTTGTTGACGGTGACAGTGATTTCAGGTCGGATGCTGAGAGTGAAAAATCCTGGTTGTAAGCTCTTAATTACGCTAAAAATGTAATTTTAATCAAATAACAATTCAAACCAAAACAGAAGTGGTAACACTGTATTTTCTTTCTTGGTAATGGCATTTAAAAAATGTGTTCAGACCCTACAGGTTTGTATCTCAAAGGATGTACGTACAATGTGTAAGCAATAAGGCACTTCAGGTGTGGGGTATATTCTAATATCCACACGCCCTGGGTGCGTTAATCCCCCTGGGTGTGTGGATATTAGGGTATATCCCACACCCTGAAGTGCCTTATTGCGTTTATAAAATGGATCAACCAACATTACAAAAAAAATAAAAAATTAAAAAATTAAATGTAAAAACATGTTTTAATTAACAAAAAAGTTATTTTTATTAAATATCCTTCCACCTCTGCCTGACTTTAGAAAAAATAGTCTGTTAAAACATAAAAAAAAAAAAAAAATGCATTAATTAAAAAATAATTTCAGATGTTGAATTGAACATTGCCATTGAAAGTGCAGTTTTTGATTTGAAGACATTATACCATCGTACCTGGACACATTTAAAAGGTATGGCAGGAACTGGCGAGATGAATTTATAAATGTTCAGCATCAGATCACACAGCTGCGCAGGGGATGGGTCCAGTGGCAGCAAGCAGGCAGACCAAAGAACAGCCAGCTGGAGCAACGGAAACAAAACATCTTTTAACCCCAAAGTCTATTTTAAGAGGGACCCAAATCTTTTGTGAAAAGCTGAAAGGGATAGGGAAACTCTGTAGTTCAGGGAGAAGGAACAGAGCGATCAGAATGGCAAGTTTTGAATTTATTTGAATACTTTTGCTTTTTTTACTACTTTAATTAATCATTGGTGTCCGATTCAGATTCACTTCAGTCAGATAGCCCAAAAAATATGAAATTACCAAAGTGAAACTGCAAAGGAATTTGGCAAAAGAATAGCATTCTTAATTTTTTTTTTTGAGTAATTTGTGCATCTTTTTTTCTTTCTTTGGTGGAAAATGTCTGCTGAGAATTTTATAGTGAAATACTAGACAAAGAGAAGGATATGTGATTCATTTTATTGGACTAACTAAATAATAATTATTCACAAGCTTTCAAGACCTCAAAGGTCTCTTCAGGTAAAAGTAGGAAAGAGAGATTGAAATACATTTTTCAGACCAGAAAACAGCACAACCTAAAAACTTTGTGGAAACCCAGTTTAAGAAAGCTGCACAATATCAGCAGTCGCTATAGGCCAAATTGGAATGCAGGCAGAAACATTTAAATAAACCATCCCATATTTTTAGGTTGTTTGCATTTGGAAGGAGAACTTCTCTCCCTAAAAGAAAACTACATAGAAACCCAAATTACCCGAAAGGTACTACCAAAGTAGCTTGTGAAAAGGTGAGACTTATCAGGCACGCAGGATTTATTAACACACTAAGTAAACAAATGGGTCATGTGACGCTACCAGCGATGGTAACGCACAGAGGACACATACAGAAGATGTACTAAAGGCAAAATAAAACACAGTACAAAAACTACAATGAAAGATGCCACACAGGGTGAGCGCTATCCTTACTGAACAAGACGTCCTGCTCCAGGAAACTGCTACACTATGTAACCCATGCTATACATTACTTGGGATCAATATCCTCTAACTACTATGAGACAGTATTCATACGACGACTCCTGCTGCTTCATACTTCACAAGTACTGTATTGGAATTTAAGGGTTGCGTAGCTGTAGTTCCTGCAGAGCGGACACTCTCCTCCTGTAGTGCACGTAGTGCCCCTGTATGTAGCATGGCGCTGCAGTTGTCCAGAATGATCCCTTACTGAGCAGTCAAGAACCGCCCATCTGCTGATTAAGGACTGGCACTTCCTCTCAACCAAGCCTAGCAAACAGCAAGTCTCAACTGAGCGCCCGTCTGCAAACTTAACAACTCCAAAAAGCACTCAAAACAAATGAGTTTCCACATACCATATATATATATATATATATATATATATATATATATATATATACACTGAACAAAAATATAAACGCAACATGCAACAATTTCAAAGAGTTTACTGAGTTACAGTTCATATAAGGAAATCAGTCAATTGAAATAAATTCATTAGGCCCTAATCTATGGATTTCACATGGCTGGGAATACAAATATGCATCTGTTGGTCACAGACAACTTAAAAAAAAAAAAAAAAAGGTAGGGGCGTGGATCAGAAAACCAGTCAGTATCTGGTGTGACCACCATTTGCTTCATGCAGTGCGACACATCTCCTTCGCATAGAGTTGGTCAGGCTGTTGATTGTGGCCTGTGGAATGTTGTCACACTCCTCTTCATTGGCTATGCGAATTTGCTGGATATTGGTAGGAACTGGAACACGCTGTTGTACACGTCGATCCAGAGCATCCCAAACATGCCTAATGAATGAAATGTCTGGTGAGTATGCAGGCCATGGAAGAACTGGGACATTTTCAGCTTCCAGGAATTGTGTACAGATCCTTGCGACATGGGGCCGTGCATTGTCATGCTGAAACATGAGGTGATAGCAGTGGATGAATGGCACGACAATGGGCCTCAGGATCTCGTCACGGTATCTCTATGCATTCAAATTGTCATCGATAAAATGCAATTGTGTTCGTTGTGCGTAGCTTATGCCTGCCCATACCATAACCCCACCGCCACCGTGGGGCACTCTGTTCACAACGTTGACATCAGCAAACCGCTCATCCACATGACACCATGCACGGTGTCTGCCATCTGCCCGGTACAGTTGAAACCGGTATTCATCCTTGAAGAGCACACTGCTTCAGCGTGCCAGTGGCCATCAAAGGTGAGCATTTGCACACTGGAGTCGGTTACAACGCCGAACTGCAGTCAGGTCAAGACCCTGGTGAGGTTGACGAGCATGCAGATGAGCTTCCCTGAGATTGTTTCTGACAGTTTGTGCAGCAATTCTTCAGTTGTGCAAACCCACAGTTTCATCAGCTGTCCGAGTGGCTGGTCTCAGACCCACAGGTGAATAAGCCAGGTGTGGAGGTCCTGGGCTGGTTGGATGTACTGCCAAATTCTCTAACGACGTTGGAGGTGGCTTATGGTAGAGAAATGAACATTCAATTCTCTGGCAACAGCTCTGGTGGATATTCCTGCAGTCAGCATGCCAATTGCACACTCCCTTAAAGCTTGAGACATCTGTGGCATTGTGTTGTCTGACAAAATTCCACATTTTAGTGTGGCTTTTTATTCTCCCCAGCACAAGGTGCACCTGTGTAATGGTCATGCTGTTTAATCAGCTTCTTGATATGCCACACTTGTCAGGTGGATGGATTGTCTTGACAAAGGAGAAATGCTCACTAACAGGGATGTAAACAAATTTGTGCACAAAATTTGAGAGAAATAAGCTTTTTGTATGTATGGAAAATTTCTGGGATCTTTTATTTCAGCTCATGAAACATGGGACCAACACTTTACATGTTGCGTTTATATTTTTGTTCAGTGTACAATATATACAGTGCCTTGCAAAAGTATTCTGACCCTTCCTATGGTGTCCCATTTTGTGAAATTACAAAATGATGCATACATATTTTTTTAAACTTAATATTTTATTCAAAACTTGAATGTTCAAGCTGAGTAAGATAAGTTACAGTAAATGTCAGCAAAGACTAAAGAGAAAAAACTAAAATATGTTGATTGCATAAGTATTCAGACCCGTCAACTCAATATTTGGTGGAAGCACCTTTGGCAGCAATTACAGCCGCAAGTCTTTTTTTGAGTAAGTCTCTACCAACTTTGCACACTGGCTTGGTGCAATTTGTGTCCATTCTTCTTGGCAGATTTGCTCAAGCTCTCTCAAGTTGCTTGGGGATCGCTTATGGACAGCAGTTTTCAAGTCTTTCTACAGATTCTCAATAGGATTCAAGTCAGGACTTTGACTGAGCCACTCAAGGACATTCACTTTCTTTGGCCAAGATATTCTGCAGCATCAACTTCCAGATTGCTTATTACCAGTTAGACCCCAGATTGAAAAACCATTTTTCAGTCAGATGGTCCAAATAGCACTGCTGTAGAGCTTGCTTTAATTAAGGCACTTGCTACAGATTCAAAAGTAATGTAACCACTGTACCACAGGAATCCCAAAGTACTACTGACATTCCTGGACCTTCCTCAGCTACAGCTCTTCCAAATCCACTGGCGAAAGAAAGACCTCGGCAGGTTTCCGGTCTAGTTGGTATCTTAAAACGGATTACTGATAAAAAAAAAATAAATAAATAAAAACTGCAGAAGAAAGCCCCTGAAGATGGGATGCTTAATTTGAAGGCACAGTTAGAAAAAGAAGAAAACCCACTACCTTGCCATGCCATTAGCTGCAGTGGAAACTGATCCTCTTGGTGGAAGGATCATGCCGATGCTCTGCCCCAGCTCAGTGTAAAAGCTGTTTTGCATCCCAGCCAGTAGTGTGCCATCAGAGTGTGTTTTTCAGAACTCTGCTGCTCCCATTTTAACTGGCACTAAACTGGGTGCCCATATTACACTGGTTCTTGCTTATTTGCACTGGTTGATGGTTGAGAGGAGGATTGATTTTAATATACTGTTGTTAACCTATAAGGCTCTGAACGGTTTAGCTCCCATGTTACATTGCTGAATTGCTTACACGTCACACACCCGTATGTAATCTACATTCTTCATCCTCAGGTTTATTGGCAATACCCAACGCTCAGCTTCGCTCCATGGGCATAGGACCTCTTGCCTCTATGCGCCCAAACTTTGGAACGACCTTCCTTAATCTATCAGCGATGCTAAGACAACAATTAAAAACAATTAATGATAAACTTTTATGTTCAGTCATTTTTATCATGATTTGGTTTTTGATCTGTGTAATTTCTTTGTGTATTTTGTATACTCTTAATATGCTGTATGTACATATTGTTCTCTGTGTTTTTTGTGTTTTACGGTGTTTTGAGATGCATGCATTTAGGCGCTTTATAAAATTATTATTATTATTATTATTATTATTATTATTATTATTATTATTATTATTATTATTATTATTATAGTTCTAGATCCACCAGCAACAATACAGAGTCAAACTACTTTTACCAGCCATGTTTTGCATGTACATTACTTATTATTTTATCTATATGCAAATGTAAGTATACAATCTAGCAACATCCCAATGATATTTAATCTGATTAACATTTCCCTGCAGCAGAATTCAGCAGCATTATGGGAAATAGGAGTTAATCTTGGTTTGGTTCCAAAAAATACACATTGAACTGAAGCTAATAAGTTTCCATTGCTGAGGTATCTGCCTGCTTGCTTCACTCTGCAACTGATGAGGTCTGCCCTTGTGACTGTTCTGTTAGAATATAAATATTGCAAGGTTTTTTTTCAGGCACAAAATCTATAGTATCATTAATGCAGTTCCTACTACAGCACATTTACTCATTGGTCAATCTACAAGCCAATTACCGGCAAGTTCCCATCAACCTATTAGGTATATAACCCTACTTTGTAAACGCAGTCCTGCCATGCTTTTGAATTACTACCTCCTTCCCAACCACCACCACCCCACTTCCAGCCTTGTCTTATTCTTTGTTTTCTTAGCGGATTCCCTGAAGGCTGAGTCTGTGCTTCAACTGTTTTTATTCTACTTTTTTTATTTTTGTCTTTTTTTTGTTTTTTTTCTTTTGTGAAAGCAGCTGCCCAGCCTGACCTTAGAACTGTTTTGTTTTCTTTGTGTTCGAGACCGTGTTTTTGTTTAGCTTTTTTATTTCCTTCTGTGAACATCGAGTCTTTGTTTAAACATTTAATTTATTTTTGTTTAAATTAAACAAAGCACCACAGTGTGCTTTTCACCCCAGCACTGCCTGTGTGTTCAGTTCCTGTTTCTGGCCTAACGTCACTACCACTCTGCCGTCTTGTAACGCTTCCCAAGAAAAGTGAAGGAAAAAACATTATGTTCTTGTGCGCTTGCCAGATACCTAAAGGGGTTATATGTAAGAAATATAAACATATGTGGAGGTTGATGTGTTAGCCTTAAAAGAATAGTTAAAGTAAAACTGAACTCCCTCCTACTGCCCTTGTGTTCTGAGATGTATTGATATAGCTGTCATGTGAAGCTACATCCTTCTTTTTGTTTCTAAGCTGTGTTCCCCTTTAATCTTTGCCCTGCTTGTGCTAACCTAGTGTTCATTGATTCCATGAGCAGCAGCATTATTTTGAGAAGAAATAACATATATACTGTAGAGTAGATATTGAGGTTTTTAGAGAGTTTTCATTGCTTTTGTTACTGCAATCTATGCATACATTAACTTAATGGATGTTTGCTAAATAGATAAGGGTGGGGCTAAATTAAGTCAATTACACAGCTTTTTGTTTACTGATTTATTTATTTATTTTTGTAAATACATCCTATTAAACCAATAATTATGTATGCATTTACTGGTTACATATTTGACTTGCCACTCTTTTTAGACCCATATTATTTCCCTGTTCTAGGGGCTAGTCAATCCAAGTTCCAGACATAGACAGTTTTAGGAGTGATCCAAACATGAACCTCGGTTCAAAACAAACAAAAAATTGCTATCTGCTGCATTGCAATAGTTGTGAGCTGTCCACTGACCTTACTCACCAGAGTAAGATTCTTAAACCCAGGAGTAACCTTACAAAACAATGCAACACGTGCTTATGCGATGGGACAGGTCACTATCACTGCAGTATCTATGTCATGTCATTTTCACATGTAAAAAGGTTAGCTAAGCTGTCCCATTTAAACCAGACACAGCATTCTCAACACATGAACTGTTGCTGTTAACTTTGAAAAATACTAATAGTGTGCTTGGTGACTACATCCAGTTTTTAATCCAGTCAGTATTGATTGATTGTATCTCTGGTGGGTTGGTTGCCACTGAATTGGGACTGGCGGTCTCAGTCCAGTTCACTAAAAACATCATTACAGGCCCTAGGAAGGCCATTGATACAGAATATCTTCCTTTGGTAGGGCAGCATGGGAAACTACATTGCCACTACCCAGATGCACTTTCCGTTTTGTTGTCAATCCATTTTGCCTCTGAGGCAGAAGATTTGGTAAAACTTCCCGGTTTCATCTTAACTACATGTATTTAACAAAAGTACATTGTAACTGCAATGTACAGCAATGGCCATATATATATATATATATATATATATATATATATATATATATATATATATATATATATATATATATATATATATATATGAATGAACATAATTTAGATCTTTTATTTAACATCACGTAATCAAAGCTACAAAATGATATTGCAAAAGTCTACCGGAAGCCATTGAGACACATCAGTGGTGTGATTAGCATGAGATAATCACTCCCCTAAAATTGTATTTATATCTTGCAATTATATCCTGCAATTATATCTTGTTAAGCACATTCCCTGGACTTGTCTTAATGCTTGTAGGTAGTGTTTGAAATAAGAAACATATTTAAAATATATAGTTTGATCATTTTTTTATTTTATTTTTACAATGTGCGAATGTGGCTTAATGCCATTGCGAAAGTAGTCCTTCAAAAAAATGACATCATAATACCGTTTAGCTTTTGTTGCTAGCGCTGTGGCGGAGAGCAGGAATGTTACCGTTTACTCTCAGTGTATCTTATGCATCATCCATATCATACATGCTGTTTATTCTATACATGAGACCTCCAAAATAATTGTTTTATTATTTAAATTATGTTATGCAGCAACAAAATGCTAAAACTTACAAATACATAGGAGATCAGTAGAGATACTGTTGAAGATGAATTCACTGTATTTTTAACAGTGTGTAGAATTTGAGTGCAGGGTGATGTGTTCAGTTACGTTTGCTTGATAAGGTAGCAGCTGTTGAACCACAAGAGATGAATTTACCACATCTAGAATGTTAGCCAATCAGGGTGATCCCTCAAACCTAACCATTTCAGGACCCTTATAACAGATTAGTGGTCAATGAAGGTATAATTTATTTACTGGATACACTGTCTAAAACTGAGACTAATATCTAACTGGGTGCAAACTGTGAAGGTAAATGTCATTTGGAAAGGGTATTTATTCTATTTTATAGATCCAAGATGGTTCCTACAGGCTCTGTCTTTAAGCTCAGTCATTTGTCCAAGTACAATACTGTCTGACTGTTCCCAATACAGAGTGATATGTCTCTCACAACTTTATCTCTTAAAATGCCTTACAATATTACACAGGTTTCTACACAGGCTAATTAACTATTTGCCCATGGACACAGGGAAGTCAGTTCTTTTGAAATCAGTTGCTTGTTGCTAATGAAGAATAGGAATTCACAACTTTTTTTTAGTCCTGTAGTCTATCAAGAATGGCAAAGAATGGCATATGTGTTCATAAATAAATAAATTCTTTCAAAAGTCCCCTTACCAAGTGATCTTCAGTGGAAATGGACTGTAAAGAATATTTACAAAGGGTGATTGATAGCACAGCCACAAAGGTACCAACCACTGGTAGAATGTCACCCGAAGTACCACTCTGAGGTCTGAAAGTAGGATTAGCTGAATTTGAGCCAAACTTCTGTGATCTCAATTCCCTGAGCCAGAAAAGTGAGGATATATATGTTCAATTAATCCTGGCATGGTGTTCTGTTCTCAGTTGCAAATAATGGTGAATTTCAGACAAATGCATTGTCAGCACTTACTTTTCACTCGATAAGTATAATTTGTTAATGCCGTTTAAAAGAGCAAGCCTGTGGCTTTTTTGAGCAATCCCAGCATAAACTAATATCTATAGAGTATACCAGATCTCAGTGCTCAGTAAGAGCTAGCTAATGTTTTGCTCACTGTAAACTTGAAGACGCAATTACAGGGTCACTTTCAGATTGACTGAGCTTTGTCCTTATAAATGGTGTTTATAAAGTCAGTAAGCCATTTAGCAAGTCTTCTGTGAAAAATGAGCAATGAAATTTGGCAAGTTAAGGCAAAATGAAGGCAAGTGATTCCTTTAATGACTTGTTTCACAGACCCTGGTTAGCATCTTACCTTAGGTTAGGTAGTTTTACTTAGGTAGAGTAGTGCTAATAAGAACATAAGAAGAACATAAGAAAGTTTACAAACGAGAGGAAGCCATTCAGCCCATCTTGCTTGTTTGGTTGTTAGTAGCTTATTGATCCCAGAATCTCATCAAGCAGCTTCTTGAAGGATCTCAGGGTGTCAGCTTCAACAACATTACTGGGGAGTTGATTCCAGACCCTCGCAATTCTCTGTGTAAAAAAGTGCCTCCTATTTTCTGTTCTGAATGCCCCTTTGTCTAATCTCCATTTGTGACCCCTGGTCCTTGTTTCTTTTTTCAGGTCAAAAAAGTCCCTTGGGTCGACACTGTCAATACCTTTTAGAATTTTGAATGCTTGAATTAGGTCACCGCGTAGTCTTCTTTGTTCAAGACTGAACAGATTCAATTCTTTTAGCCTGTCTGCATAATTCTGGTCACTCTTCTTTGCACTCTTTCTAGAGCAGCAATATCTTTTTTATAGCGAGGTGACCAGAACTGAACACAATATTCAAGATGAGGTCTTACTAGTGCATTGTACAGTTTTAACATTACTTCCCTTGATTTAAATTCAACACTTTTCACAATGTATCCGAGCATCTTGTTAGCCTTTTTTATAGCTTCCCCACATTGTCTAGATGAAGACATTTCTGAGTCAACAAAAACTCCTAGGTCTTTTTCATAGATTCCTTCTCCAATTTCAGTATCTCCCATATGATATTCATAATGTACATTTTTATTTCCTGCGTGCAGTACCTTACACTTTTCTCTATTAAATGTTATTTGCCATGTGTCTGCCCAGTTTTGAATCTTGTCTAGATCATTTTGAATGACCTTTGCTGCTGCAACAGTATTTGCCACTCCTCCTATTTTTGTGTCGTCTGCAAATTTAACAAGTTTGCTTACTATACCAGAATCTAAATCATTAATGTAGATTAGGAATAGCAGAGGACCTAATACTGATCCCTGTGGTACACCGCTGGTTACCACACTCCATTCTGAGGTTTTTCCTCTAATCAGTACTTTCTGTTTTCTACATGTTAACCACTCCCTAATCCATGTACATGCATTTCCTTGAATCCCAACTGCGTTCAATTTGAGAATTAATCTTTTGTGCGGGACTTTGTCAAAAGCTTTTTGGAAATCTAAATAAACCATGTCATATGCTTTGCAATTATCCATTATCGATGTTGCATCCTCAAAAAAATCAAGCAAGTTAGTTAGACACGATCTCCCTTTTCTAAAACCATGTTGACTGTCTCCCAGGACCCTGTTACCATATAGGTAATTTTCCATTTTGGATCTTATTATAGTTTCCATAAGTTTGCATATAATAGAAGTCAGGCTTACTGGTCTGTAGTTACCTGGTTCAGTTTTGTTTCCCTTTTTGTGGCTCGGTATTACTTTTGCAATTTTCCAGTCTGTCGGTACCACCCCTGTGTCAAGAGACTGCTGCATGATCTTGGTTAGCGGTTTGTAAATAACTTCTTTCATTTCTTTGAGTACTATTGGGAGGATCTCATCCAGCCCAGGGGATTTGTTTATTTTAAGAGCTCCTAGTCCCTTTAACACTTCTGCCTCGGTTATGCTAAAGTTATTTAAAACTGGATAGGAACTGGATGACATGTGGGGCATGTTGTCCGTATCTTCCTTTGTAAAAACTTGTGAAAAGTAATCATTTAATATATTTGCTATTTTTTTTTCTTCATCTACGATTTTGCCATTTGTATCTCTTAAACATTTAACCTCCTCTTTGAATGTTCTCTTGCTGTTGTAATATTGGAAAAACATTTTGGAATTGGTTTTAGCCCCCTTAGCAATGTTCATTTCTATTTCTCTCTTCGCCTTTCTAACTTCCTTTTTGACTTGCGTTTGCAGTTCCGTGTACTCTTTCTGTGTACTTTCTTTTTGGTCCTTTTTTAATGCTCTGTAAAGTGCCTTTTTTCACTGAATATTTTTTTTTTAATTGATCTATTAAACCATTTTGGCAATTTAGTTTTACATTTAGATTTGTCTACTTTAGGGATGTAATTGTTTTGCGCCTCTAGTAGTACATTTTTGAAGAACAACCATCCTTTTTCTGTGGGTGTTTTCTCTATTTTACTCCAATCTACTTCTGTTAGTCTCTGTTTCATACTTTCATAGTTTGCTTTAGTCTTTACTTTTGGGGTTTTTTAAAAAACACTTCAAATGAGACCATGTTGTGGTTTGAGTTTGCCAGTGGTTCTCTGACCTCTGTTTTAGTTGTTCTGTCTTCGTCATTTGAAAAGACTAAATCAAGGCATGCCTCCCCTCTAGTCGGTGCCATGACAAATTGTGTTAGGAAGTAGTCATTTGTCATTTCCACCATTTCTATTTCATCCTTCATGCTACCCACCGGGTTTTCCCATTTTGTATGGGGGAAGTTAAAATCCCCCATTAGTATGGCTTCTCCTTTGCTATACGCATTTCTAATGTCATTGTATAACAGATTATTTTGCTCACCGTCTGAATCTGGCAGTCTATAGCATGCTCTTATTATTATGCCCTTTGAATTTTTGTCCGTTATTCTGACCCATATTGATTCAGCTTTATTTTCTTTGTCCAGGTTTAACCCCTGGGCTTCAAGACTGTTTCTTATGTATAGCGCTACCCCTCCTCCTCTTCTGTCCTGCCTGTCTTTCCTATACAGTGTATACCCACAAATATTATATTCGTCCCCATCACTTTCAGACAACCAAGTTTCAGTAACACCTATCACATCATAGTTACTTGTTAGTGCGGTAGCTTCAAGTTCTAGAATTTTGTTTCTGATACTTCTAGCATTCAGATAAATGCATTTAATGGTTGTCTTACCTGAGTTGTTGTTCTTGTTTTGATGCGGTCTCCCTTCTGTTTTTTTGTTGATTTCTCCCCCCTTCCTTTCTAGTTTAAATGCTTCTGAACCTGCTCGAGGATCTTTTCTCCAAGTGGACTGGTTCCCTTGTTATTTAAGTGCAGTCCGTCCCGTCTATACAGATAGTCCTCGTTGTAGAATGTGGTCCAATGATCAAGATAGGTGAAGCCTTCCCATGCGCACCACATCTTCAGCCATGCGTTTTGATTAATTATTTCCAGCTGTCCATATGGTCCTTTGCAAGGTGCCGGTAGTAAACCAGAAAATACCACAGTTTTGTTTTTCTCTTTTAATTTCCTTCCTAGCTCTCTGAATTTGTTTTGCAGGTATTTTGGTCTGTCTCTTCCAATGTTGTTTGTACCGATGTGGACGACTACTACCGGGTCGTCTCCTGTTCGTTCTAGGAGCCTGTCTACGTTCTCAGTGATGTGCTTGACCGAGGCTCCCAGAAAGCAGCACACTGTTGTAGTAAAACTGCTAACTGAACTTGCTGTGTTTCTCAATATGGAGTCCCCAACAATCATGACCTCCTTTGCTGTCTGGTCACCACTGTCAATAGGGTCCTGGATGTTGTTCCTTTCATTCTCTTGTTGTTGGTTCTGCTCATCAAAATTCTGAAGTGACTCAAATTTGTTGGTTGTTTTGATTTCTGGTGGTTGTGTTTGACGAAGTTTCTTTTTCTCCCTGCTTCTGCCTACCTGAACCCAGCTGTTCTGACCTTCTATCTCCCTGGTGGCTTTCAGTCTGTTAGGGGTGATGCAGACTTCCATGAATTGTGGGTGTGCCAGTTCCTCAAGATCCTGTTGCTGTCGCACTTCTTCCCGCTCCATTTCTAACATACTTACTAGTTTATGCAAGTCCTGGATCGCGTGGCACTTTACGCACACTTGGTTTAGCTCCTCTGGGTTTTCTCGGATTTCCCACATCAAGCAGGTGTCACAGATTACAGGCTTGAAGACCATGTTGAGGTTTTTTTTTTTAAGTTTAGTTTCTTCTGCAGCTGTCAACCTGCTTTCAAACTGCTTCTAAACTGCTCTGCACTTTTCCATGCCTGTACTTCTCCCACTCGCTGTCGCTGGGAAGACTGCCTCGTTTAACTGCGTTGTTCTGCTGTGCTGTTGGCTCCTCCCCTCGCCCGTGTCTCAGAACGGCGCTGAATTTGAATCAGCTGCTCCGAATTTCAGCTTGTTATCAGAAAAACACACGCGGCTGTTTGACTTTGAGCTGCTGTGTTTCCCCAATGTCCTGTGTTTTCCGATTAAAGCAATTAAAGATGCAATTTCTCCTTACTGCTTCTAAACTGCTTTGCACTTTTCCACGCCTGTACTTCTCCCACTCGCTGTCGCTTCCACTCGCTGTCGCTGGGAAGACTGCCTCGTTTAACTAATCTTAATATGGGAAACCAGCCATTGACTATTGGCAGATCTACAGTATTTCATCAAACTAGAGAGCTTCCCTTCCATTCTGCGGCATCTGTCAAAAAGTACATTACAATGAAATTGATTACCACAAAGTTCCCTTAGTAAGTGATCTTAAAGTCTGCTGTTCCAGTTAGTTTGGAGGTTTTACCTTAGATGAAATATGAGTTGCAAACAGTCAGATTAAGGAGTCCGCCAATGGTAAATAGACATCCAGCAGAAACATTTGTTATACCCAGAAAACCTGCCACTTCATTGGTAGAAGTGGGCCAAGAGGTGCATTTAAATTATTGATGAACAGATGGAATTTGATGATGCCATCAGCCTATATATTTACGAATTTGATAGAAGCCTGGCTTTGATAACAGCACAACAGTAAAATGTGAAATTGTTCAGAGACTGTTAATTAGATGGAGTCTGTCAATATATAGTCTGCAAATAATTAGCCAAAGCCTTTCTTAAAGTTTTGGGGCCGGGGTCCGTGGGTGAGAGTTTAGCGCGGGGAGGGTTGAAACGGTTTTCAGGAACGAATGAAAATATTACTTTGAGAATGCATTTTTGTTTCAAAGAAACATCTCACAAAGTAAAAGTATACGCAGTCATAACTGTAATTAAACATTGTGTGCTATACAAGCATCTTCCCAGCTGTGCACATGTTTCTTTTGTCAAAAAGTGAGGAGGCTCCGGCACCCCAGGGTCACCAACAGGTTGTCAATTCATGACAATTCCAACACATCGACATTCATAACTCAATTCTCTGCTCTCATCCAAAAATCACGCACAATTCCGGGAAGGATGCTAAACATGAGTCCTGCAGTTGGACCCTGTCGCATTTACTGTTGGCATGATAATAACTCACATTCACACAGATCTTAGCCATAGATTGAAGTACTGGTACTTATCTACTGTAACGCTGTCATGTTGCCAGGCTCTGTCTGGCTTTGACAAATTACAAATCCTTAAATTCTTCAAACAGAACAACATGCTGTTACTCTTTCTCTCCTGGAAACGCTTTCAACTTTGTTTTATAAATGTGTGTATATATGTCTCTGTGAAGTGTAATGCTCATTAACAGAGAGACATATTCACTTTTTAAGTTAATACGTTGTATATACAAGTTAAGGTGTCTCTTATTGTATCTGCACACAGGATAAGACACTGGAATTGTTTTAACGGTGACTGGTTGGTTTTTCATATGGGATTAGTATTTGATAACCCTAACTACCTTGTCGACACACCAAAGTGTTTAGTGACAGCTTCAGAGCGTGGCCAGCTAGCAGAGTTCTTACAGCCTGAAGTCACATCAATGTTTTTGTTCTTTATTATATATTTTTAATTATAATTATATTATATATAAATACAGTACTGTAGAGTAATTTCCAATCAAAATAATAATATAAATCTCAGAGCTTCTTCCCCCTTCTTCTCATTGCCATTTCCAGGGGAGGCAATTTGCCATAATCTCACCCCCCTCCGACAGGCTGTGCCACTGAAAATAATCCACTCCTACAGAATTTTAATAAAGCCACGTCTTCACTGACCTATAGTCAAAGCCATTAAAAAAGCATTATGTAAAATAATAGCTATTACACTGTACTGATAGTACTTTGAGCTGATGCTAATATTAGTAAGTTACCACAGGAAACTTTCATAGTAAAAAAAAAATATATTTATTTGAATATATTTTAATTAAAAAAAAATAATAAATCCTTTCGAACCAGACTTGTATAGAAGCAGATATTTTGTCCGAAAGAAATTCTAGAATGTTTATTATCAGCTTGAATTATCTGGAGAAAGACAAGGGGTAGGGGTAGGTGTACTAAGATGAGCCAGTTGCAGGGCAAACATACCGCAATTTGCATTTTCGTTGCAAAGTAAGCAAAGTAAACATTTTGTTGTATGTACTAAGAGAAAATATGTTAATGAAGAGAACCACAATATATTCATTTCAATATTCATGGCATCATTCCAAGTGAGAGCTCTAGCATAGAGACACATTGCGAGAGTCGTGTGACGTTGTTCAAATAAATAGTGGGAGTTGAGTTGTGGTTTGCTGCAGCAGAGAGTGCCTACCTAAAAACTGTAAAGGTATCAGTGGTAGCCACAGCTCTCAGGAAGCAGGATCAGAATTAATTGTTTAAATACCGTGTCTGGTTTTCATTTTACACCAAATTGTTTGATGGCTACGTAATGTTCGTATTCAGATAGATCTGTCAACTCATCAACATTTTCTGTAAAAAACAAAAACATTTTAAAAAAGATTTTCTTTCGGATCGGTAAGCATTCCCGGTTATGTAAAGCAAATCGGTCTGCTCTCCGGTAATGCTGCGCTATAAAATCATGGTATAGACAGTAATCAAAACATAAACCAAAATACTGAAATGCTGCACCTCATAATAAAAGGTATTTCTATTGACCGGGGGCTTTAGTGAAATGCATTTTGATTGAAGAGTCAACAGTGATGTTTATCCTATCCTAGTTCATACATGATTTAATGGTTACGTTAGACTCCCATTTTAAGCAGTTTTAAACAACCATTGGTTGCTTACCAAATGACTGACATCTCCAAAGGCTCCAACAACCAATCAAGGATGGTTTTATATACTTTCAAAACTAAAGAAAAATTAGATAGACAGAAAGCTAGACGAGTGAGATTCGGCAATCACAAGTACAAGCTTACCTGAAATCATAGTAAACCATCCAAAATATTTATAAACCCAAAGATACATTTACAAAATATTAACTGTAGTGATATATTCATAGGATAAACATCAGCTGTCATTGTTCAATTTTCAGGAAAGCAGGCTTCAAATGGTGTCCTTTCCCAAATCAGCCCTAGACTCTGTCAATTTCCTAATTGTGGAGAATGTTCTCTCACTGCTGGCATTTGAATGGGGAATGACAAGTACAGACTTCATTAGTCTGCACAGAGTAGGAAATCTTGGTTGACCTGCAGCAGTCATCTGTGCAACTTTTCCCCAGTACTTGTCCAGCTTCTCTTCAGCTGGAAGATCTTCAGGATCTATGAGCTGGTAATCCGTGAACTCTTCTCTCAGAGCATCCAGCTCATGTTCTTCCACAATGTGAGGAAACTGCTTGGCCATATAGATCACTGCAAAAAGAAATGTTAAATGCTATGAAAAGGCTGAATGTAGATGTAGTAGATGCAGTTTTTTTCTTTGATTTTGTACAGTAATGACACTTAAAAGAAACTAATATTATCCAAATAATGCTACCCAATAACCATATTTAACCTACTAAGACAATAATGTTTTTTGTAATTAACGATGGCATTTGTGACATTAGGCAGGAAAAACATTTGCTGTTTATTTTTTTTCTTCTATGTTTTTGTTGGAACAGCCATTGTACAGTTTAAACGTATAAGGTATACACATTTAATGAAAATATAAATTCATAAAATTGTACTACAGTACTTATTACATTGTATGGCCCACAGGGGCATGTTTTGTATTGTTTATATTTAAGGTACTTCTGTTTCCAGTTACATAGAACATTTTGAATTGTGTTTATTATGTTCATGTATAAAGTACTGATTTCCATTGTCCCTTAGAGTATGTTGTAAGTGGAGTGCACCATTACCCTCTATTGTTTACAACTGCTTTTTACATGAAAAGGCTGACCCAGAATATTTGTATACGTCTTCCTAAGGTTTTGCAATGCATGGTTGTTTCCAGTATATGTGTCAGCCACAAACTTTAACTTTTGAGAAAATGATTAATAGGCCTGGAAAGTGAACAGGGATCCATTTATGAAAACTACCAACATGTGAACTAATTCAATTTAACTCACCACTTCTTAGGTCTTGTGTCAAAGATAACGCGTGTGGTGACATCAGGCTAGGAAGTGGACAGGACACAGACAGGACTGGTGAGTGAATTGCGCTGGTTTATTATAAAATAAAAGGTTTCAACAGAAAACAAAAACACTTTGACAAAACAAAATGGCATGTTGGCCAAAACATATAGACAAACAAAACACTGACCCAAACAAGTACCGGGCTGAGGTGGTTTAGAACCAGTAGCAATTGTTATTATCATTAAATTAGTCTCACTCTCTCCTGTTCTCTCCACACTGAACACCCAACCTTGAGTGAGTGCTTTGTGCCTCTATATATACCGCTGTGGCGAGATTCCATGCAATCCCATGCTCACATACTATATCTGAAGTGATTGTGCCACCCTTGTGTCTAAATACAACTATATAATTTAAAACACTCGTGCTACATAATCCCACATTATATCCCGTGCACTTATACATACACCAACATTAACACACTACATACAACAGATAAACATACAATACACACAACGGTGGAGCACATTGCCACAGGTCTTTAATACTACTAATTTCTTGATCATAAACTGCAGCATAATTACTAAATCAAAGCGACTTACTGTACATGTTTACTACTGTATTACAATCTTCTGTTCTCAATATAGGAAATGGTGATTGACTGAGGGTGGGGTCTTATTTTCTAACACAGTCATACACTCTATTAATTGAAATGTGCCTTTGTAAAACAAAGAGAATGGTTCAGCTACTCATACTGATGTGTATACACATTCTAACATGGCTATGCCTTTTTTTTTTTTTTTTGTTATGGTTTTTAGGGTTCCAACCTGATACAAATGTTTTTACTCAGAGTACACTTAATCGTCATGTCATTTTTCAACTTTCCAGTTGAGTGTTCGGTGACCTTGTAACCTTTTGTGCTTTTGAAAATGTGTACAATACGCTGCCTCTGCCCCAGCAATCCCACAGAATGCTCTTGAGCACTAGATAATACATCTCAATGAGGTGTCTCGTGGTGAAACATTACAACATCAGCAGCACTTCATTTAGAGCTAAACACATGTTTGGAATCTCTCCAATTTATACACCTGAATAAATAAGTTTAATATTCAGGTGTATTATAACTGATCTATTGTATCTGAGCATGGACCTTCTGTAATGCTATTGCTTTCCTGAGCATAATAAAAGACATTTTAAAAATGCAAAGTTATCCCTGTTTCATAAGCTATAAAATGATGGTAAATGTAGGCAGATTCTCTGGCTGTCACCAGGTGATATTTTTGGTGTGCATTTCAGGGCATTTGTTGGGAATGTCTGTCTGTCTGTCTGTCTGCTTACATTTCTGCATGTATCTGGATAATATCCTATCAAATTGTCATGAAACCTGGTAAACATACTATTGATATGTTATGGTCATCAACTGTTTCATCATACTGAGAGCTTTCATTTTCAATTCATAGCCGAGGCAGGGGATGTCTTTTCCTGACATTACTTGTTTTTTTCTTTTCTTCTAGTGTCCCTCACCAACTTGATTTTGTTCTGCATTTACAGATCTTTCCTAAAATGTGTGGGATGATTCCTATGAAAAGGTCTGACATTGTTTAAGTCAACTAAGTTATTTAGTCACTCAGTCCTGTATTTGAAGAAAAGATAAGTAAAAGCTGGCTTTTCAGGACTTCTCTAATTGAAAATTTACTAAAATGATAGTATGTGTTTAGGCCAAATACGGTACAGACAGATGCATTAATGCATTAATGGATAGACATTTTAATCCCAGAAAAACTAAGTAGCTACTGTAAATAACTAACTTGCTTCCTATTATGAGCATCAGTAGACAGCCCATTATCTGCAAGCTGTGCTAATATCCTGTCTTTTTGCAAATATCCAGATGAAGTTAATATTCCACAACCATATGGCAACTTTTTTTTTTTTTTTTCACAATTTAAGAGCTGCAGGATATCAGTAAAGTCACAGATGTTTAACGATGTGAGCCGAAGTGGAAAGAAAAGTATGTTACTCCATGCGTGATATGTGTTCTGCGTAAAACCTGATATTTAATTTCTGCACTAATAATTTTCCAATGGAATTAACTCAGTGAATCCTGCATGAAAAATGGTCTTTCAAAAATTGGTACCTTTAGCAGCACAGGTCCCTCTCATTTTTGCTGTAGTTTTGTTTGTTTTTTTTCCTACAGTGCCACCCAAACTGTATGTAAGGGGCCCACTGTTTGTGTAGCTCTGCCACATTTGGATATTAAGTCATGTTCCAAGTTTGACCCTGAACGACCCCTGTTCTAGAATAAAAGCTGGTTTGGGGCAGCAAAATGACTTGCCTTTTCAGACTGACTGCTTTTAGATCGGTTTGTTCTACTGCGGAAACTGACGTTGTTGTGCTGAACTTCGCCAGTGGTAAGTGTGTCTAATTTTCTTTTGTTTTGGTTAACTGTTATCTGATATATCAATTGTTTGAAAGATATGTTGTGTTGAATGAATGGTTGTTAATTGAATATATGCTGGAGGAAAGTGTTAAATGGTATAAGCAGGGCTCGAATTAGCAGGGGGTTGGGTAGGTCGAACCCCCTCACTTAAAACTTGCAACCCTCCTTTCTATGGCATTATTTTGTGATGGGGGGGTTTAGTTTTGACCCCCCACCGCACTAGGGTGATCACCCGTCCCTAATTGGACAGGCAGTCCCTAAATGTAAAGATCAAGTTCCGCTCAGATTCCTAGACGCAGTGCAATCTTACAGTCAAACCATAGCATAGCTGTCTAGAGCAAAACCCCGCCCTTGGCGCATCATTTTGCAATGCCTTACGCAGCCCCAGAATGACTGACGCAATGTACAACCAATCTAAGACATAAGCTATAGTCCCACTATCTTGTGACTGGTTACACTCACGCAGCATATGTTCCCCAGTGGCCTGACACTGTTCTGCTTTGGTGACAGCAAAAAAAAAAAAAAAATCGTACAATATTATTTTAATTTCTAGCTATACTGATTTCTCATTGTTTATGTGACATGGCTTACTCTAAAAGCAGAGCTGTCACTCCTTACGGATTACACCTTGTAACAAATTTTTTTTGTTCCTAGGTAGTAAGTAAATTATTTCCTAATTGCTTATGCCTCAAAAGTATAGAAAATGGCTATTATTCCCCATAAACTTTGCAGTAAATGTACAGTATAATCGTAAATCTCGAAAAACTACTCACTTCTAAATCTTTTGTAGTCATTTTTGTATTACTTTAGTATAAATACATGTTAATTTGGATTCATATGTTGTTTTTTCCTGACTTTATGTGAACGAAAAGACACAAAAGCGCCCGTTTTCTCATTGGAAATAGTGTTATTTTGAAATATCACTGTCCTGGTCACAAAAGCAAAGTTTGTGGGGAATAATAGCCATTTTCTGTACTTTTGAGGCATAAGCAATTAGGAAATAACACTTACTACCCAGGAACAAAAATTGTGTTACATAGTGTTATTCATAAATGATAACGTTTTTCACAATTTCACAGATTTTACGGCCATAAAACACAAACTGTATGGGTTTTAATTTAATTTATTTTTTAAATTATCAAGGCAAGGTCACCTTAGGCGCTTTTTCTAGATCTGCTTGTAAGCAAGCGACAATCTCACATTAAATTAGATATAAGTATGAAGCGCGTAATCAAAGTTTCTGGAAGTTCTTCTGTAACCATATTGAAAATCGGAACACAAAGATGGCTTAAAACATCTATCAAAAAAAACCAACAAAAAACACTGACGCAATATATCGGAAGACATTTACCACAATGGGCTGAACTTTACCCAGGAGTCATGGCTCCTTCACCTCTCAATGAAGAGTACACTTTGTGCCTTGCAGGCAATTGCAGTATGACAGTTGCTGCCAGTGGTCACTTCGCTCTGAAAGATCACTTTTTAAAGCAGGCATACATAAAGATAATTAAAAAAAAAAAAAAAAAAAACCTTATGTTTTGAAGGCGACCCTTTTTGCAGCGGTGGGATTGCAGCAGCTGTCTTTAGTGTGGTGGAAAAGACACAGGTAAGAAAAAAAAGGATAATTCATTAATAAAAAATATAACATCTGCATTCACTTTTAAATATTCAGAACTATAAATACCCTGCACAGATGCAGAAGGCTACAAAATATACTAAATGAAATATAACTGAGCATTGTTTTATGTTCTTTTCTTTTATTGTGTTATGTTCTATTTACTTTTTGCATATGTTTTGTAACTTTAATATACTGTGTTTATATTACTGTTGAATAAACTGCCCTCATTTATGTTGCATTGGATTAAGGCAAATACATTAATAATGATAATAAAACATAACGCTGTGCACTAATGTTGGTGTTGCGTAAGCAATGCGTTACTGTTTGTTGTATGGGAAAGTATGCCAAAAGCATTTGGAATATTTACTCATGTATGTCCACTTGTTTTGGTAGTGGAAATATTCTGAATTGCGTTTAGTTTTTCAATAAAAAAATAGATGTGAATGTTAATCAATTAAACAGTTTTAATGTTAATTTCTTAAACAGTTTGTTAATTAGTTACAGCGGAAATAGATTCATTGAAACTGATTTTACAGTCATTTTGCTTTTTTTTCTTAAAGGTTTTGAATGAATCTTCTGGGTTGAAAAGTAAAATATACAGGTGATCATCAAAATGAGTTGACAGGTATGCAAAAGTCGAAGTGACAGCACTGATAGTGATGTGTCTGTAAAGGAGGAGTTTTTAAATATTAAACATACAGTGTAAAATGTGTAAATATACAATACCCCCAACCCTCTAAAAAGGAAAAAGGCAGGTGCCTGGTTTTTGCATTTTGAAAAGGTGGTCACCCTACCCCCACTAAATTAGAAAATTAGTAAAACAAAGGAAGCTGCTTTAGAGTCTATCAGTTAATATTTGGACCGAAGTGCCCCGTTGTCGTGTTTGTTTTGGGTCTAACATGCACAGGGATATCTGTCATGTGCACAATGCATTTGAGCCAGAGTTTCATTACTGGGGTAAACAGGCAGCAGGAGATGTTTGCTAATGAGGTGCAAAGTTGGAGTGAGAGGTAAGAGAGAATTCTCCTGTTTGCAAATCTACATTTTCTAGTCATTCCCCAAACTTGATATGTTTTCTGTCACAGTTTCTTCTTTCTTAAACCGCTTATTCAGTGTCTGTATTTTCTTTGTGTTTATGTTTGCTTGGTTACTATGTTGGTTTTAAGATATTTAACCTTGCTTGGCTTGGAAACAAAACTTGTTATATTTGGACCCCCCACCCCCCACCTAAAAATCATTAATTCAAGCCCAGGGTATAAGCTTCCTGATTTGTAAATACTACAATTACATGCTGAGTGTGTTGCCGATGGCACGATTACACTTGGGTTAATATGTAGGATTTGTTTTTGTGTGTTTTGTTTTTCTATTTTGCGTACGTTTAGTATTTGGTTATTTTTCATTCATTTATTGCACAGATTTGTATGTTAAGTGATTTTTTTTTAATGTATTTCTTGTTTATTTTGAATATGTTGGAAAGCTTATGTTTTGTTACACTGTAATGATGTGTTTGCATTTTGCAAGAGACTGTCTATATAACTGGTTATAAGAGTATAACTGTTTCTAACAGCACTTGTGTTTATGTGACCTGGAATTCTAATGAAGACCCCATAATAGCACTCTGATGATCAATGTTGTAATTGTATCATTCTCTTTATAAATCGTTCTTGATCTATTTAATTGTGAACACATTTATCAAACATTGGATTTTTGATGTCTGATTTTAATTGTCTAACTGTGGTGCAGAGGTGCTGCATCTATATCTGGCAACAACATTAAATGCCCACTTGCTTATTTGCATCAGCTCTATAGAAAAGGTCCTGTTTAAGATACATTCCTATTGACCCTTTGTAAGGTTTGGAGCTCAAGCAACACAATGAGAACTTAGGCCCATTGCATCAGGGTTGATTCCCTGCCACAGTGCTGTAAACATTTGGATTCAATCTTCATATTCAGTTGTGACTCTGGAAACCTAGTGTATCAAATATATCTCAGCCGCTATGGCGCTATGAGATGGAACTGGATGCTTGAACACAGCATGATGCAGTCAGTAAGGACAAGGGTTACATAAGATTTATCACAGTTTATCAAAATTGAATGTTTTCGTCTTGGACTGAGATCATTAAAATGTAGTGTTTTTGCTGGTGGCTAATACAGATGCAAATGACCTACAACAACAAATTTAAATACTTACAAGAAGATGAAGTGTACTTTTTTCTTCCAAGCATGTATGTATGCCCTAAATGCAGTTTTTTTTTTTTGTTTTTTGTTTTTTACAATATGCAGTTGATTCAATTAAGCCATTTTACTGCACTACATAATGTGGTTTATTACACATTTCATATTTGTAAATACAATTTTTAAAAAGGTTTTAACACTGTATCTTCACATTTTAATACTTCATATTAAATATTTCTATATGTGTAATACAGGACTTTCATTTCTCTCAAGAAAAAGGGAAGATGGAGTGCAACAGAACCTAGTGAATTATTTTTTTCCTTTCTGTAGGTCAACAAGGATCTGCCACTGCAAAAGACTGCTAGGCCAGCGCCATTAACTACTAAGAATGCATATATACACATGCTAATATACAAAATTTGTACATTCTACAAATTAAAAAAAAAAAAAAAAAACTGGTAGACTGAACCCATAAACTCACGAAAAGTTTGAAATTGTTCTTGCAGAATATGTTTAGTTGAATCTCTTTTGATATACTTTATGAATGAAGTAGTCATTCTGGTAGGAAAAGTGATCACGTTAGGAACTATTGTATTGAATTATTGAGCGTCCGAAATTTGAAAAGAAATCAATGTGCTTCAGACCTGTTCTTTAAAACTGCTAATGAAACTGCTTTGTTAGCAATTAAAGGTTCAAAATTGTGCAACACTTGTCTGTCATGTATTGTCCTCTACTGGGAATGATGGTGTGTTTCTCTGATGGCAATGTGGGAGAGGATCCATGGAAAACAATCAATACGGCATTTGACATTGAAAACAGCATTTAGTTTTATAAATCTCAAATAATTTCTCCACAAATACATTAGCATTAGAAACATTGAAATTTAAACAAGAGACAATGCAATTAAATCATTGTACAAGGCTAATCTTTGTATTGTATTAACTCAGGTGGCCTCAGACCCCGTTCACACTACCGAGGCCACCTCAGGGCCACTGCATATTTAGGTCTACAACCCTGTTCACATTTGCGGTTTAAGGCGCCTTTGTGCATTCACATATGTGAATTAAGTAATACCACAAACAATAAAAGGTGGTTGAATGCTTGTTACTGCTCAAATTTGGCTTGCTAAACGACAAATTATTAGTATGATTATTATTTATTACTGTTTGCTCTATTTTCCTTTCGCGCATGTAGGAGTATGGAAGTGTCTATTGAACTATGTAACCAAATTGGTCATATGATATAAAAGGCATGCAATTGCAGGCCTTGTCTTTTTTTTTTTTTCGGAGGGTTCACATTTGAGAAAAGACGGGCCTGAGGTGGCCCTGGGGCACCTTAAATCGCAAGTGTGAATGGAGTCTAAGTTCATATGGTAAAGATAACAACATGTCCATATCAGGTTTTGTCAAATCCTGACAACACATGGCAAGCTTGGCTTACTTATGGGGAATGGGACTGTAACTCTATAGCTCTTCCATACAATTTTTAAATTATTGTATTCAGTGTTTTTATTTATTTTTTTTTTTTAATTGAAATGTAATAACCTCTAATGGCCGTAGTAGAGTGACAGGATCCATATTTGTGACTCAAGACAGAAATTTGAGGAGACAGCATGTCCTAATGGTCAAAAGGACTGTGGGGACCTGGAGGAAGTTGAAGGCGCACTCCATAAGCACCTAAACTGAGCCAGACAGAAAAGTGACATCAGTCTCCGAGGTAACCTCAGAACTGGGGCTCGTCCCTTGGGTCAATTCATGGACCTCCATCTCGTCCTGTACGGGGGGGCTCGCCATCCCAGGAAGCCGAGATCAAGATTGCATCCTGTTCCTTTGTGCTTTTTTCTTGCTCTGAGAGGTCCGGGGCAACTACCGGTAGGGATGGGCTCAGTTCCGAGGCAGGTGCCATGGGTGAGGCTGGTGTCTGAGCAGGGAAGAAGCTTGCTGTCTGGCCAGATACTCCAAAACCTGGGCCATCTGACTCTAATTCAGAGATATCTCTCATCTGCTTTGAGTGTCTTGTCCGCTTACTGCTTCTTGAAAGAGACCATGAGCGGCTGTGAGATCGTTGGGCTGTTTCCTGTGCACAGGGACTGTCCTGTGAAGGGCTTGAGGGCAAATGGAGAAGAGGGGAGGCTAGGGCTTCCAAAGCTGCTGAAGTTCAAGCTGAGCTGATTAAAAAAGTCTCACCCATGAACTGCTAGTCTCCTGCACAGAGTCCTTTACTGGGACTTTGCGCATATTGGGCAGAACATTCTGTCATTTATGGCCCAGGCCCAAGCATCAGACACAGAGGATTTGTTTGTCCTATAGGGAAAGCTTTCCTCCACAGGACGTGCAAGGGTGAAAATCAGACATTATCCAGACAAGACGTGTCGGTGGCGAGGCACCAAATCATGGAATGTCTAATCACAGAGGGTGTCAAAAGACCGAGGCACCGAATGCACGAATGCAAAAGGTGCAGGGAGTGTTTGAGCACTGAGGCACAAGGCTGTGGAGCACTGGGGGTGCCGAAGCACCGAGGCACTGATGCTCCAGGGCACCGAAGGTATCGAGGGCGTCGATCAAAGGAGAGTCTGAGCACAGAGGCTGTCAGGCACCGAGACACCAATGGCACCGAGGCCGAGACACTGAGAGCACAACCAAGGCAATGCGTAGCTTGCAATGGTGTGGAGCACTGCCTACAGACAGTTGCAGTGGACCGTGTGCATCACGTAACCAGTGCAGTGCGTAGCTTACAGCAGAGTGGAGCACAGCCTGCAGACAGTAGAGAAAAGGAGAGAACAAAAAGAAAGACGTTTTTTTTTTTTTTTTTTTTTTTTTAGGCCACATGCATCGGAGTGGGTTTGTGAGTCGAAATATCCTTGGAGTCTACTCTACAGTGGGACATGGTAGCACCAGGCTCAGTGGACGAAGCACAGTTATTTTTTTATATATATATACAGCAAGGCAGTGGAAATACACACTCACACAGCAAAGCTGGAGGGGTAGTAGCTGTAAGGTTAGTGAAAGCAGACTACAGTCGCTGGGCGATCTAGGCTGTTGAAAAGTTTGTTGTTTTTTTTTTTAATGAAAGCATTTTAACTCGGTCATCAGAAGCTGAGTTTCTGATTCTACGGAAGGGCCTACCCAACTTCCAGCAATAAATTGCAAGGGAACTTGAGAAAACTCGGTGAGAGCTCTTTTAAAGACTCAATCACAGCCACTGGGAAAGTTTAGTTATGGCTACCTTACTTACCTGGCTGTGAGAAAAAGAGGATGTGATCTCTGCGGAGTGACTACTTATCCCCTCGGTGGGCGGGACCGAGGACATCACTCCCCAGAGAGGCCTATCAGCAGCTTTGACATAAAATACTCAGTAAATACCTGATCTGTGGCAGGCATATCCCAAAAGTATGGTTGTTGGTCGTCTTCGAATTGAAAGGGAACTAATTCCATGTATAACTAATGACTGACTGGATTAATGCGACCCAGCGAACCAGGAAACTTACATAAATAATTTGTAGATTTTATATGGAGTGGTAAGTAAGGTCTTGGATACAAACAAAACAGTAAACAATGCAGACAGATGGACACCATTGCTTGGAGCGTTTCAATTTTCCTTTTTTTGTTATCCAACATATGGATATACTGTAACAATTTATACTGTATAAAAAAAGCAAGATATGAGTGGTCTGTTTGCAAAAAATAAAACAACAAAAAACTGCATTTCCAGTGCATAATTACTATTCTGATATTATACATTTTTGGCTTAATAGATTGGAAGCAATATATTAATTGTTTTAATGAAACAACTTTTTCACAGGAAATATGCACTCATTAATGAAAGATTTTTGGGTCTAAATTACAAAGATGTCTTAAGATCTTAAAAGATAAATAGACAGACAGTAATTCATATATCCAGGAACACATACATCTAGATTTTATATATATATATATATATATATATATATATATATATATATATATATATATGTATGTGTGTGTGTGTGTGTGTGTGTGTGTGTACACATGCACACACACAAAGCACCAGGCTCAATAATAATTATAGAATAACTTATGACTTAAGTCACACATAAGACTTAATTGTGGGCAGTGATTCTGAACTGTATAAATTATGATGTTTCATTTTGACTATAATCCTTGTAAAACTCGAGTTCTCAGACAGTATGTTGTACAAGGAATCTTTTTTTGTGTGTGTGTGTGCTTTAAGTATATTTCGACAGAAAAAAAAAAAAAAAACTTGTTCAAATGATTTTTGTACTTCTGTGTTTTTGGGAAAATATAGTAATAGTATAATATTTCTCTATTCTGTGTGCACTGACACATTTAATGTAGTCTGTGGGCTAAAATAAACAAAACTACTAGCAATACATATGAAAATAATCCATATTGTAAAATGCACTATTATGGTATAACCTATTCACCATTCTTTAAAATACACTTCTTATTTTGATAATCTTAAGCAGGTAACTAATTTGACATGCCTCTGTTAGTCACCTGTGTTTGCAAATAATACACTATAGTTAAGCCAACTTTTTACATGAAACATTTCACAGTATAGGGCATTCTTTATAAGCCATTTAATCAGTAACATTCGTGGCTTCATAAACCCTCACTGCATTTCTTACAGGGGAGTTGTTGATTTTGAAAGTGTAGTAGTTATACCCTTTCCGTGACATTCACCCAGTGGCACGTTCAGACCATGCACAAGACCAGTGACATCAGCAAGCCATTTAGCAGCCGCTATGGGTGGACCATCTGCAAAGCTACTCGTCAGTATTGATGTATGCTTTTCAAACCAGTGTGATATCAAAGGGTTCTCTGCTTCAGACAAGCATTCTTTTTAATTAATGTTCTTTAGGGGAATACCGTAATTGGAAGCCGTAATAACTACAAGTTGCATACGAATAATGGCCAAGGGATAGTTGGAAGTATTTTACTCAAATGCATAATGATGCATACATTATTTTATTTTATTTTATAAAAAAAAAAAAAAAAGAAAAAAAGGTTGGTTCTATATCAGAGCGCTCCTATCTTGTGTAGTAAATTTCCGCTGCTCGGACAGGACATTTATCTCCAAGAAGATGGGAAAACCTAAAATATTTGAAATCTTGCAGCGGGTTATATAGTTCTGTGAGTCCTGAAACTTAAGGCAGAGATGGGGAAACCAGGTGTCATTATCATGTACCATTGAATCCACAGTTTGCAAGCTGATGTCAGACAGACAGGGTGGTCTGTTTCTGAAATGAAACGTCTTTAAAGGACGTAGATAGTACCAAAGGCAAGTGGCGAAGCAGGAGGTGCTGCCCTGTTTTCAGAACCTTAGAGTGCAGCTAGTTGCTCTACGGCGGGCCGGAGGAGCCGAAAATACAGACGAACATTGTGCATCTCGTTTAACTGCTTGGCACAGAGCTGTTTGCGGTTCTGAAAGAACTACGCATATTATCGTTTCATTGAGTTGTTTACCACCACGATCTGTTGATAGCGTTTTTTTGTTTGTTTTGCCAGAGCTGAGTATAGTGCACATTATTATTTTAAATTAGATTTCTAAGCCTTGGAAGTGCAAAGCACTGTTTTTTAGAATCATTGTGGAACACATTCTTTGGAGAACAAAAAGTGCTGAAATTGCACTGAAGCTTCAATGAGTATCTATCTATCTGTGTTGTAGGACCGAACAGATTTAAAGGCTTTTGACCATACCATACCATTTTTTTATTTTATTATTTTTTTGCTTTGCTTTAAAACATCGAATTGTTTAATTGAATGGGTCTACAATTATGAGACCACCACACTCAATTAAACTCTTAAATCATTCTGACTAAATGTACGAGTGCGTCTACTAGAATAGCTTTTGGTATGCGCGTCTGCAAACTAGTCGCAACGGAAGGTATATGTTTTAGTTGAACTTAGACTATAGGATAGTTGCAGTTAAAAATGCATAATATGTAGTTTCATTTTTTTATTTTTTTCAACCGATGATATAGGACTGTTGGATCTTAGTTGACAACATTATTTGATTTAACAATAAGAAGAACCTGCTCTACTAGAAGACATGGCATATCTACCTATGTATCTGAACTCTGCTATCCTGGTGCTGTTTAGCTGTGACATCTGTTTGGTGGGAGCAAGTAAGTACAACTCTTGTTTTTTATCTTTAAATAATACAGTGATATTCCTGCAGAAACTACTTTTATTGACAAAAAAAAAATATGTATAATGTTCTGTTTCACAAGAGAAAGTTAATGGAACAGCTGGGAAATTACAACAATTAAGGTCTAATTTATAGGAAAACAAAATAAGTGTCTCTTGGGTGAATTCAATTAGATTTTGGCAGGAAATGTAGATCAGTTTGTATTGATTTGTGTGTAATTTTAATTGGAAAGTTGGCTTCAATACTAGTTTGGTTGTTTGTCTTGATTAATTGTGTTTTATACTTTTGTTTCATTTTATGTGTGTTAGTGTGTGTGTTTGTGTGTGGGGTTGGGGTGGGGTGGGGGTGGGGGTGGGGGTGGGGGTAACCACCCGAACTTTGACACTTGGAAATTAATTTGATTGAATACCACCAGAAAACAAGGAAATGAAATGGATCACAAAACAGCACAATATTTATTGTCTGAAACCTTCTCCTAAATGATTATGGCAGCATTATATTTTGGCCAGACACCAGAAAAAATTTAATGAAAATTGCAAAGCATTTCTGGGTGGATTTCAAGCAATATTGTGACTTTTATATTAAAAAATCCAGGAGTTTAAATAAATACATTTTAGAAAAGTGAGTTAAATTTCCATAGCGGTTAGTAGTTTTGAAAATAATATATTGGCAAATGATATGCTGTAGTCTACCTTAGACAATACAAATGCTCAAAAAACAGCAACAAAGAGGGAGGAAGCAGTAACGTCATTAGTACACAATATACCGTATATATATATATATATATAATAATATAGATATATATCTATATATATATATATTATATATATATGTACGTATCCATAGGTATGGTAACTTTTGCATGCAGAATATTTGAATGCACTGAGGTTTGCGTATACTATGGTTATACAGGTATATAAGCTGAACACAACAGAAAGGAAATATATGAAACTGACACTAAAAACACAAAAGTTGTAATAAATACATCTACCATCTTTCAGCAAAATCTCCTTTGCAAAAACAGACTTAGAAGCCATAGAGAAATACTAGCCTGAAGACATCCCTTCTGTGAGTTCTACACTATATGTCAAGTCAGGTTGATCTACAACAGTGTCCTCCAGGGTATAATATTATGCCGTGTTGAACATTATATATCGCTTTCCATCCAGCTAAAGACGTGCAAACCGAAACGTCCTGATATAAGAAAAAAATTTTAATAAATTATTCACATTTTTGTCTACCAATATTACTTTTTTCTTTTGATTTTAATCCTTTTGTAATATCAAAGAGCCAGCTGTCCAACGTTTTGGTATGTTTAACATACCTTTGTCAAGAGAAAGTGAGTTTGAAAACAAACAGTGGACATATTTATAGGCGTTTGATGCCATGGTAACCACACATTTATTTCTCTTTAAATCTAATGTCTTTGTGAGGTCATTCACTGTATAGCTAATGATGTAGCAATCTACTGTTCCTTCCAATTTAAACCTTCATACATCATGGTATCTAGTTTATTTATTCATTTATTTTCTTTTATTCTTCTATAGTGTACATTATCTAATTTTAGTTTTTTTCTAAAACCACAAACTTTAAGTCATCCATGGTGTGTCTGTTCCTTGTAAATATTGTCATTTAATATTTTATTTCTTATATTTGATAGGTGGTTTTGTATTCTTTTATATAATGATGTACCTGTCATTACTCACCACAATGGCCAGGTGGGTTGGTCAGTGCCCCTTCCAGTATATTATTCAAGCTTTCATAGCATGGCTGAACCTGCCAGAGTCAGCGGACCCCACTATACTTAGTCTTGAGAACCCGTTGCCACCCTCCTGCCACTTTGAGACAGTGGAAGTTGGACTTTAGGAGGGATGTTGTGAAAGGCTGGCTTTAGTGGGGATGTCAGACCAGAAATGAACACACAGCACTGTGAGTGAAATTGTGAATGAAAGCGCTGCTGCGTGCTTTATTATTAAAGAGAAAATAAAAAGCTTTTAAAAAGACACCAAAACAGGACATGGCACTTTAGGGCAAAATAAATAGATGAATAAAATGAACAGACACTAACAAACAGGGTGGACGAACACTACACAAAACAAGTACATTGCTGGAGCTTCCAGCACTCGTAGCAATTGATCGTTTTATATACTCCACTCTCGGACACACAAGCCCGAGTGAGTGCTTCGTGCATCTATATATATATACTGTTGTGCCGGGATTCAATTACCAATTAATTATTCACTTGAATCCCAGCACCTTAACTAATCTGTGCACTACCGTGCTCACATATCAATACACTTTTACTTTGCATGTGAATCGATTTGTGCAATCCTCGTGCCTAAATACAAATTACACTTTACGATATATAACCTGTGCTCATAACCCATATTTTAATCTGTGCACTTTATACATAAACACCAACATTAACACACCACACGCAACACACAAAACATAAATAAACACAGGGGTGGGGCACATTGCCACAGATGTATATACAGAATCTCTACTGTGCTCTGAGGAAGACCTACAGGTCAAAATGTGTAAACCATTATTATGTTTACCGTGGTTTTAAATATGTTTAAATAAGGACTATTGTTTTTATTGAGAATTCCTTGGGGCTTTGGACTTAATTGAAATGGGAGTTGCTATCTAAATTTCTCCATCGATGGGATTTCTCACTGGAGGAGACTTATATATATATATATATATATATATATATATATGTATGTATATGTTTATATATAAGAAGACAACTATGCTTGGTCTGTACAGATGGATTTATTTAGTTTGACGAATCATAAAACAGACAGTATGCTTTATTGTCATGTAGGCTCATAACCGCTGGTAACTATCTTGTAAGGTGACAGAGCTGAACCCCCTTATTTTAGTATAGTGTCAAATGTAGCATTTGTTAAACCTGTCATATGCAGAATTATCATACATACAACCTAGGAAATAAAACAGGTCATATTTTTTGTAGATTCCAAATAGATGAGTACATCTATTGAATTCTGGTGGAGAATCTGCAGCATGGCTGATGCAGCATATGTGGTCTGCTACTCTAGTTCTTTGATGGAGTGGAATTAGGGTTGCAATAGCCCCTATTGCACTGGTTGACCTCGGACTGTCAGGATATAGAACCATGCTTTTTTACAAGGTTTGGTTACACATGAAATGGTCACTGCCATCTAAAATATATGCATAAAGCCATTTGTTCTTTCGTGGCACTATCCTACCTTATATTGTACAGACCTAGCTGTATTCTGTCTCTATTGCTGATTTTATCCTTTAGAATCTCTGAGTAACATACTTAATGCTGTTAATTGTATGTCAACATATGACGGCGTATAGACTAAATCAGTTGGCCCTGTTATCTATAAGAGTTATATCAGTTTGTTTACAGGTTTGTATGCACGCCTTCTATCTGGGCATTTGCTGGTTGCTAGTACCCACTTTGTTTAAATAATCAAAATGGACAATATGGTAATTTACTGAAAGTAATTTCTTAGGCAGATTTCGTTGTAGGGTTTTAAATATTAAACTTGTGATTTGTCTACAGTACATCAGTTTTGAACACCAAAGTCTGAATAAAACCTCTAAAGGTTAATTGGTTTTAAGCTTAAATGATTTGACAGTGCATTAGTTTTGTAAGCTTTTGAAAATAAAATGAGTTCTCCATTAAATAGGTCTGCCTACAAATTGATGAAATTGAACTTTTAAAGTGACTCATTCTACTCTTTAGTGTTATTAGTGTTCTGAAGACTTTAACCGGGGACGGGGGGGATTCACACAGCTGGCATTTGAAAGGGGCTCAGTCCTATACTACTATTTGAGAAACTGGCACATTTTCACTTTGTATCATGTTTAATATATGCATGGACATCCCTAAAAATCAGATATTAAAAATATACCTGAATTAATAAAACAAGCAATACATTAAAAAAACTGCCCAAACAGTCTGGTGTTTATCCTAGATTGCCACAGGCATATCTGCAATATAGTTTTTGATATGTTGCTGCACCCCATCAGCAGGGTAGTAGCCTTAGTTGTACACTACATGCTGTACAAGGCTCTGTGTTACGACCCAGCTTGATCAACTTAGTGTTGCTATTGAAATGATCATTTTTAATTAAAAAAAAAAAAAAAAATGTAAATGATATGAAGCTGATACTTCATACCTGTTTGAAGTAATTAATTCTAAACTGATTAATTTTATTATAAGTAAATGCAATATCCAGTCTGTGACAATTTTGACATGCGTGGCTGCAGTCACTCTGAAAAATAGGACATGAAAAAACTAAAACACTTAGAAATACAAATACATTACTTTTATTATGAAGTATGAAGTGTATTTATTTAAAAAAAAAAAAATGTTTCATAGAAATCTACATTTTCACAGCAACAATAATGTTCATTACTTTCCATGTAGTATAGATAGAGATTTTGCACTCCACTCAATATCGTCTCCTGTGGTGGGGTGTTTACTATAGTGGAAATAAAGAATGTTTAATTTATTATTATAGGAAATCTATAGAAAACACATTCACAGTAAGAACTATTCCACATTCTTAATTAGCTAACTCTTTCTATCTCTTACTTTCCATGGATTGGCCAGAGCTAACCAAATCACACCAGCATCCAGCGTTTATGCTCTTCAAAATCACAACATGGGAGATATAGAGGGATGCAATGCAATCACTCATTGCACATTGTGTTCTATTTGAACTAAGATATTTACGTCAGTCCATTCGACATTACTAACACCTGGCTGGGCTTGTGGTACTCTACCTAAAAAATGTTAAATATTACAGACCGTGGGGTGTATCCAGTTGATCTCACAGTGGAGGGTCATAATACCACTGTCATTTTAGATCAATAAAATACATAGGTCCCTGGTGTTTTATATGTTGTTAGTGAAAGAAATCCATTAAATAAACTGACTTGCACAGTTAGAGGTGTTAGTTGACATAAAAGATTAAGTATTTCGATGCTGGCGGTATTAAGGTCCAACACTGTTTGAATTAATTTAATACACCCCCGTGCTTCTTGCTGGACTGCGTAATTTAAGTGTTAATAATGTCCTGTGAAATATGTGGTTTGAATGAGTCCACTAATGAGGAGTGGACAGATGAGGTGACATCACCCAGCATGGAAAGTATCTCTTCCTTTCTAACAGTTATTCTGCAGTGTGGGTGGTAACACTCAGTTTTTGTAAGTAAGAAGCTGAGACAGAGTCCCTTTTTCCTAAAATGAATCTTTTTTTCACCTCCAAACTCCAATAATAGATTCAAATACTACAGTGGCTTGCGAAAGTATTGACCCCCCCTTGGCATTTTCCCTATTTTGTTGCCTTACAACCTGGAATTAAAATGGATTTTTTGGGGGTTTATATCATTTGATTTACACAACATGCCTACTACTTTGAAGATGCAAAATATTTTTTATTGTGAAACAAACAAGAAACAAGACAAAAAAACAGAAAACTGTGTTGCTATGTGCATGTGTTAGCTTATAAAATGTTTCAGTACTACAAGCAATTAGTTGTAACTGTTTTTTTTTTGTTTATGTTTTCTATAGTAATATTAATTATTACAGATCTGCAAGTTTTCTATGATTTGGACCACTACAGTATATCTCCTTGTCACATGTTAAACAAGTCAGTGGTCTTGCTCTATCACAACAAATGGTGGTTTTTGCTGCATTCAACTTTAACACAGTTGGATTCACGTGGCATATCCTATGATCAGACATTTACAGCCACTGCAGAAGAGAGATTTGTTTCTAAAATGACTTACATTCTCAGTATTTGTGGGCATTACATGTATAGTTATATAGATGGAATGCACTGAAACTCTTGCCTGACTTCTCCAGCTACTCATTGTCACAAAAGCATTTAAATGAACGAATAAATAAATAAATAAATACATGCTTATTTAACACACAGCAGAATGCTTGTGTTGCTGCTGACCTAAATGTTGCAGTCAGATGATTATGCATGTTGAATTAAATTAATAGAAACACATTTTAAAAGCAATAATTAAAAATGAGAATTGTTTGCTTATTAAAAGCTGCTCCCCAAATGTAATCCCTCCAGTGCATATATTGTAGGTAATTAAAGGGAGGCTTAACATTTGGGGAGCATAAGAAAGGGTACACATAACAGGAGGCAATCTTGGTTGTTAGTAGCTTATTGATCAGAATCTGATCAAGCAGCTTCTTGAAGGATCCCAGGGTGTCAGCTTGAACATTACTAGGGAGCTGATTCCAGACTCCCACAATTCTCTGTGTAAAAAAGTGCCTCCTATTTTCTGTTCTGAATACCCCTTTATCTAATCTCCAGTTGTGACCCCTGGTCCTTGTTTCTTTCTTCAGGCCTAAAAAGTCCCCTGGGTCGACATTGTCAATCCCTTTTTAGATTTTGAATGCTTGAATTAGATCGCGGCATAGTTTTCTTTCTTCAAGACTGAATAGATTCAATTCTTTTACCCTGTCAAGCTTTTTAAACCAGGAATAATTCTGGTCGCTCTTCTTTGCACTCTTTCTAGAGCAGCAATATCCTTTTTATAGCGAGGTGAACCAGAACTGAACACAGTATTCTAGATGAGGTCTTACTAATGCATTGTAAAGTTTTAACATTATTTTCCTTACTTTAAATTCAGTACCTTTCTCTGTGTATATCTGAACATTTTGTTGGCCTTTTTTTTATATAGCTTCCACACATTGTCTAGATGAAGACATTTCTGAGTCAACATAAATTCCTACATCTTTTTTTCAAAGATTCCTTCTTTGATTTCAGAGTCATTTGCCATGTGTCTACCCAGTTCTGAATGCTCTCTAGATCATTTTGACTTTTGCTGCTGCAGCAATGTTTGCCACTCCTCCTATTTTTGTGTCGTCTGCAAATTTAATAAGTTTGCTTACTATACCAGAATCTGTGTCATTAATGTAGATTAGGAAGAGCAAAGGACCTAATACTGATCCATGTGGTACTTCACTGGTTACCTCACTCCATTCTGAGGTTTCTCCTCTAATCAGTACTCTCTGTTTTCTACTTGTTAACCACTCCCTAATCCATGAGTATGCATTTCCTTGAATCCCTACTGAAATCTAAATAAACCATGTCATATGCTTTGCAATTATCCATTGTCGATATTGCAGCCTCAAAGAATTCAAGCAAGCTAGTTAGACATGATCTCCCTTTCCTAAAAACATGCTGACTGACTCCTAGGATACTGTTGCCATATAGATATTTTTCCATTTTGGATCTTATTATAGTTTCCGTAAGTTTACATATAATAGAAGTCAGGTATATTGGTCTGTATTTAACTGGTTTGGTTTTGACTCCCTTTTTGTGGATTGGTATTACGTTTGCAATTCCCCAGTCTGTCGGTAAACCATGTCTCAAGAGACTGTTGCATGATCTTAATTAGCAGTTTGTAAATTGGGAGAATCTCATCTGGCCCAGGGATTTGTTTATTTTAAGAGCTCCTAGTCCCTTTAACAGTTCTGCCTCTTTTATGCTAAAGTTATTTAAAACTGGATAGGAACTGGATGACATGTGGGGCATGTTGTCCGTATCCTCCTTTGTAAAAACTTGTGAAAAGTAGTCATTTAATATATTTGCTATTTTTTTTCTCTTCATCTATGATTTTGCCATTTATATCCTCCTTGAATGTTCTTTTGCTGTTATAATATTGGAAAAACTTTTTGGTATTGATTTTAGTCCCCTTGGCAATGTTCATTTCTATCTCTCTCTTGGCCTTTCTAACTTCCTTTTTGACTTGCGTTTGCAGTTCCAAGTACTCTTTCTGTGTACTTTGTTCATGGTCCCTTTTTTTCTCTGACTATTTTTTTTTTAAATTGATCTATTAAATGTTTAGGCTTGAGACATCACTTTAAAAAAAATAACTATAGGAACGCAATTTAAATCTTTGATTTAACCTCATGTAATCACGTAAACTACAAAATGGTATCACAAATGTCTACCAGAAGCCGTAATAGTTGTGCAGTATTTCATGTTAGATTTTGAAATATCACATTTTTTAATTTTTGTCAGATTTTTGTTCAATATGTTAACGCAACATTATTCAACAGGTTTCATTCGACTTCATGAAGCAAAATTAGATCATTCTGTAGGGTAATGTAAAACATTTGGCCTGAGCTGTATTTACACATAAACGATGCATTAGAAGCTACATGGTCATATCCACTACTAAGTCAATTTGTTGACCAGATGTTAACCACATTCTTATGCATTGCACTGGGGCACATTGCCCCTAAAGTAGAAAGTGAGCTGTGCACAATGTGACGACTAAGAGGGCTTGATTTGTGACATACCATCCTTTAACCCTTAGCGGTCCATTTATTCAGCGCTAGTCAGGTGCTTCAGGTCCAATTTATTTTCACAAATGCTGTTTATTTTACACACATTGTTTAAAATATTTTTTAAAACAGGTTTAAAAGGCATTGACTCGCAAAAGGACACTCAGTACTGCATCTCCAGCCAAGCCCCACCCCTTGTTCATTGGATTTTTCACATACCTCTTTAAAGACATGCATGCTGATAAATCCACTCCTGATTACTCATTTTACAACTCTTCAGTAATGCGATCCAAGTCATTATTTTATTACTATAACATCTCAAAAAGCTCTGCAAATGTACGTGATATTCTTTGAGCGCTGGATGTAGAAGCAGCTATCTCCTTTGTGTCTGTGTTATCTCTGTGGTGCATGGAGCTATCAAAGGCACGTTTTTATTTTTTATTTTTTTGGCTTCATTCGGCTCCTATCGATCTCACTCGGCCATTGACAGGGACCGACATTGAACTGGAAAGGGAAAATTGTAATGTCGGACCTGGACAAAGGGTTAAAATGCTCAAAAATAAGTAACTTTGGGGGCTCCCGAGTGACGTCATCGGCAAAAGCTCTCCGCGTGGAGTGCAGGATGCGCCGTGTAGCCTGGAGGTCTACAGTTTGAGTCCAGGCTATTCCACTGCCGACCGTGGACGGGAGTTCCCAGGGGTCGGCGCACAATTGGCCGAGCCCTGCCTTGGGTGATGAGGGAGTAGGTCAGCTAGGGTATCCTCGGCTCACTATGCACTAGCGACCCCTGTAGACTGACCAGGCGCTTGCGGGCTTGCCTGTAAGCTACCCAGAGCTGCATTGTCCTTCGGCGCAGTAACTCTGGGTTGGCTGCATGGCGGGCCTGCAGAGTGAAAAGAAGCGATCGGCTGACAGCACATGTTTCAGAGGACAGAGTGTGTTCAAAATGCATTTGATTTTTACTTTCATCAGTAGAATGACTTTCTTACGTGGCCCATGAGAAATTCCACATTTAACGCTGAAGTGTAATTCTATGGCTGCATCAATCTATTGGCTGTGGGTCATGTCATGCTGTTGATTGCTGTTCCCTTAATCTACCCTTTTGTCCATTATAGTAATGGAATGTGCTGAAAGAAGGAATAGAATGGTCCACTACAGCTGTATTACCTGTTTATCTGGCAGAATGTGTGTGTGAGCCCAAATAGTGTCATTGTAATTGAATTAATTTCAGTTATTGTTTTATAATACAGACATATTCATGTAAATGTATATCCCACAGCAGCACTTTCTTGGTGTGTTTGAGAAAAACAACTTGGGGAGCTCTAATAATTTTAAGTAAAAAAATGATCTTCTGTGTTGAACCCTAAGAAAACAAGCATACAGCATCAGGGAACCTGTGGTTGGTTGTGTCTGAATCCATTGTGCTTTTGACATAGAGTGGAAGTGAGGAAGACAGTCCTCATCATAGCACTATGCTCCTAGATTTTATACTGCGAAAATGCAACCTCTGTTTTTGCGAGATTTGATTTGCAAGCCATTTATTTTATATAGCATGAAAACAAAGTATTTTTTTTTTTTACATCGTCGGTTCTGTTGTGAAGAACAGCACGCTATTGTTGCTGCAGAGACATTCCAAGGTTATCTCCTTTCATGGCAGGCTAGACCAATAATGTATAAACGGGGCTTATATCAGAAATACCTTTGATGATAATAATAATAATAATAATAATAATAATAATAATAATAATAATAACAATAATAATTAGTAGTCCTATTTAATGTCTAGTAGGGGGACTACATCAGCTTTCTACAGCACATGGTTTTTCAGGTGGTTTCCAAGTACTAAGCCCAACCTTGCTTAGCTTCTGAGATCAGGCTTACTCAAAGTGGTATGGCCGATGCTAGCACCCTGCTAGTAATTGTAGAAACAGCAGTGACATGTGGTTATGAAGTTACAATGCAACAGCAATACAAAAGGTTAGCAGTTGCTAGGGCCTTTTGTAATTACATAGTCTTTTGCCTGTGATTTCAACTGCACATGTAACACTGTACTGCAATTCCACTGCAGTTAGTGTAACGTGCTATCTAAAACATATGGCAGATGACACAAATTTTTATTGTTAAAGATAAATTAAATCCAAGTGCCTAAAATGTCCAGTATTTAAACTAATATTTTTAAAATAATTTTTGTAACTAGATCTCTCTCCTGCAGTTTATTGTGAATGAATGTGGTGGACACAAACATGGCTGAAAAAAGATTGTAGTGGACAAATAACACATACAGAATACTCTAACATCTTACAATACAGTTAAGAATAGTAGTTTCAGTATAGCGAGATAAACAGGCTTTCTGAGAATCGCTTATCCAATCTTATACTGCTGCTCTAAAATCGATAAAAATGGAATACTGTATCCAGTTCCAATGAAAGTTGAAGATTATTCTTAGAACTAGTATTAAAATGTGGATTTTACAGCTAGACGGGAATGACATGCTTTCTGTTGCAAACATGTCATTATGTATGTTGCAATTAGGAATAAAGGAAAATCTTCTGTGGAGGCAGGACACAGTCTCTGTATTTCACAATATGTAACATATAATTCTCCCAAAGGAAATTAAGTGCATTTTAAACATTACATAGTTTAACACCACTTGGCATTCCCAGAGCATTGTTAATGTACATAATACCTTATTAGGGTTATTACTTAGGGTGCAGAGCTTCTGAAAATAATGTCAGACAATACAGAGCTTTCTCTTACTTTATATAATGTCTTTATTTTATGTCTATTTGTAATGAAGGATTATACAAAAAAAAACAATTTGACACCATTCTTTTTTAAAATACAAAAATTTGATTCCAACCTTTAAGGAAAAAAATGAGTCATACAGTTTAACAAACTTAACAGTTCCATATATATATATATATATATATATATATATATATATATATATCCTATATATATCTATTTATATTATTTTTTTTTCCAGTATTTGATAAACTATATCTTAGAAAATTTTCAAGGGAATCTTCACTTACCATTACCAGAGGGCTAGCTTATTTCTCGTTCAGCTGTAAAGAGTGGGGGGAAAGCACAGAACATGTCATCAAACCTTGGGAGCACCTCAGTGAAGGGTTAGCAGAGACCATGACTATATAGAATATACAGTATGTACATTGTATTTTATTGCAATCTGTTAGCATGAGGTGATGTAACTCTGACCTTTATACTCCTTTTAACATCCTAAAAAGAAAAAGTAAGACATTGTTTCGTTTATAATAAGAAGTACTTAAATTTAAATTATTTTAAAAATAATTCTAACTGCATTGGTATTATAGGTTACAATACACTCAACTTAGCCAGTTGTAAAATATAATATAATTTGAATACATGTATGAGGTTTACACATTATAATACAAGTTGTGCATTAATAAACCATAGTAAATGTGCACTAGAATGAGCACTGTTTTTCTTCAAAGGCTTCACTGGCATATTGAAACAGGTCTTATACCCAGTTTATGGGGTCAGTCACAAATAATAGCTGCCCAAAATACTGCTGGCTCAACAAAATCAAATACGGACCCTACAGTTAGAGCCACAACTTAAAACTGTTTTCGTTTTTCGTACAGAGTCAATGATTATAATGGTTACAGTCACAGATAAGAGTTAGGTTAAAGCACGATTTTCAATTATTCTTCTATGTGTTTAATCTTTTGATATTAAAAAGTGAAAATTAAGCTTCAACACTGCTACTGGCAGTTACATTTTTAAAGAAAATGTTTAATGTTGAATTATTCGCTGACTTTGTCACAGTTTAAGTTAGATTTAAGTCTATATTAAAATAAGCCTCCTCCATCATAAATGAGAGATCAGATTTCTCTATTAGTGGTTTTTGAAATATAATTGTGAATAGGGGAGATTTTTTTTTTATGCAGTTGTACATGGAATAGTGTTGAGGCCATTGAGAAAAAAAATCTTTGTATGTCAAGATCACAAGATAATCTATCTCAGGATCTCAATATTACCAATCTGTTATTGCATTATCATGAGAGCATTTATCCCAGGATCTCGACAGTACAAGTCGTTTTGTCGAACGCAAGATAAATTAAATTATCTCAGGAATACAAAAGTAATGACTACTCTCTAACTACACTACAATCACAGTGCAATCTCACCTCAATCTGCAATCTCAGGTTACACAGTAATTATAGATACAAAATCACATGTGTAAATAGAGGGTGTTTTAAAATAAGCTAGTGATTCATTTCCTCACTCATTAGGTTCCTTGTTTTTTTGTTTTTTTTAACTCTACTGTAATTTGTATAATAAATACAAATGTCATAAAAAAAGAAGAAAACAGATGCTTTTATTGAGAAATGTGGCTTCCTTAAAGTGTCTATAATTAATAAGATGATGTTCAGTTGATGTATTAGAAGGACTGCCACTGACTACATAGTGACTCTGTGATGGATGGGTATGTCAGGATTGTGTCAGGAATTGCGAAAAACTCGACAGGTCCTTGAGAAATGCATATAGAGAGACGGGGTGGACTTCCGATAACTCTGTCAATGTATCTGATTACATCTTTCCCACTACAGATAGGCCACCAGCTCCTGTCAACGTTACTGTCACCCAGCTGAAAGCTAATGCTGCCACTGTTTCCTGGGATGTCCCAGAGGGAGACGTCATCATCGGCTATGCCATCTCTCAGCAGGTAAGCCCTTTGGAACAGTTCATTTTCTTTGCTGTTACAGTACAGTATGTTTAAGTATAAATTATAGTAGACAAAGGCACACTTATGAGCATACAGGGCATCCCGTAAGTCAGGCATTAGTGACAATATAATATATTATGCCGATAATGAAGTTCTCAACTAAATTCAAATTCATTAAAGAAACAGAGAGGCAACCAATAATAACAAATATGCCTAAGTACCTGACTTACCCTGTATATTAACCAATAGCTGTTAATAAGTATTGGAAAAATTAAATAAATAAAACAATAAAGCAAATACACATTTTAAAGCTTACCTTAAAATGTTTATGTACACCAAAAGTGTGCTTTAAACTATTTGAAGCCTCCCAGACTTACACTATTGTAGGAGACAGAGTGGTTAAAGTAAGAAGTCAGGGGATCCTGGTTAGATTGCCCCTTGATTGATCCACCACAAAATGAACCTACCTGTGCTTCAGATGGGCAAGTGCAGGACCCCACTTAAAGCAAGCTGTCCTGTGCAAATCATTTCTAAAAGCGTGACTGGAATAGCAGTGATTTCAACTGCAGAAAAATCTGGAAGAAACATATTTACAAATCGGCTGAAGAATTCTAGAAGTGGGAGGAATTCAAGAGGGACAGATGAAAGCTAGAAGAAAGATGAATAAATACAAACTAAGTGGATTACATAGAGCTGAAATAATAATGAGGATGCATGAGGGACCTACAAATATGGTAGATGAGTCCCAGAGATACATTTGAATGTGGTTAAAAGGTTGAAAACAGTTACACCATTGGGAAAATAAAATATATTGCAATTATACATGGAATAGCCAGCTACTGTACGTCACTTTATTTTTATATATAATATATAATATAGTGGCTCTCAAAAGTATTCACCCCCCTTGGACATTTCCACATTTTATTGTGTTACAGCTATAACCACTAATCAACACAAAAAAAGTCCATAATGTCAAAGTGAAAAATAAAATCTACAAATTGTTCTAAATTAATTACAAATATAAAACAGAAAATAATTGATTTATAATTGGTATATATTCCCTGCTCGATGATGCTCGTAGAGACGAGGTTGGTCACACACTCAAAAATTGCTGTTAATTATTAATTATATAACTGATAAAGACAACTTTCAGTTATTAACAACATTTTCTGATAGACTTTCCCATAGACTCTAATGTTGATGTAATTCTGATATTAGCAACTGCACCTCGCTTATTGACAACTTTATTACTAGTTGCCAGTGCTACAGAGCGCACTTGCATGATTTATGTGCATACTTCATGCAGCTTTTATAACGGACTGAGGCAGAATCATGACTTTGAAACTGGCTACGAAGCTGCGCGCAAAATTGAGATGGATTTACAGCAGGAGGTGGTACATTATAAAAAGCAGACAACGTTGGACAATTTCTTATTTTAAAAGTGTGTTCTTTGAAATTGATTAAGTACAAAAAAAAAAATTGTGCTCGCTTTACTCATTGCAAGGACAATTGTAGCAAACAATTTTTAAGCCTACTCTTTGTTTTGTTTTACACACGCGTGTACCTATGTTTAGGTATTTCATGTTTCATCTTTCTTTTTTAACACTAACATTTAAAACACATGTATTTCAGTGCCATATTTGTACAACTACAGTATATATCATTGTTCCATATAAATACACTGGAAAACGGGTGCTTTTCGCTTATTGGCAACTTTCGGTTAAAAGGTAACACTTTAAAACTCTAACTACACTGCTGTGCAACAACACCTGAGGTTGCACAGTCATTATAGATACAAAATCACATGTGACTTTTTTATTAATCTTGGCCTGTTAATGTAATTTATAAATTCTTTTATAGAGGCAAGATGGACAGATGCAGAGGTTCATCAGGGAAATCAACACGACGAACCGCGCCTGTGTCCTCTGGGATCTGGATGAAGACACAGATTACATCGTCCAGGTCCAGTCCATTGGGCTGTATGGGGAGAGTCAAGCCAGCAAGCGGGTTCATTTTCGAACCTTGAAAGAAACGGACCGCTTCCCATCCAACAGCTCAAACCAAGGTAATGTTTCTTACAACTTCTTATGACTTCAAACACAGTAGCAAGTCTCCCTACTGGACAATGTTAGGTCTGAAAGGGTCGTATGTGATTGGAATAAAGAAACAGTACTGTCGCTGAGGTCCCAAAGGAAGGCAGTTCTACAGAAAGCAATTTGTTCAAAGCATTGGTGCATTATGTGTAAGGGACTGAGAGTCATAAAATCACAACCAACTCTACCCATAAACTGTGTAAAACTGTGGATGGAGGTTCATCCATCTAATACTACTTGTGCAGTCAAGTGTTACTAATTAACGTAACATATTCAAATTCTCTTATTCACACACACTTTATATTAAATTGTTACAAAGAGATGCCTGGCCTACCTGTTTGAAGTGTGTCTCAGGGGTCCTTTACTTTAGTGCAGTAGCTCCAACATACAAACAAATCTAAACATAAACGGACGTTCAGTCCAGAATCGTTCAGAACAATTTCAAGTGAAAAAGTCACCACACTAGTATTGGGAAGATTGGGGAATGCGAAGCCCACTGACAAGAAATCTGTTGGAACACAATGTCCATATTTGTGCTGATTCCACTTAAAAATAAATAATTAACATTCCAGTATTCCAGTCTGCTCGGTACAAAATCTAAACAAAGAACAATTCCAGGTGAATGTGGAAAGAAAATAAAGTCAACAAAAACATTTTAGAAAATGGAACCTCAAATTCAAGCTATGTCTGCTTTATAGTAACCTATGTTTATAGACAATTAGTCGTTCTTATTTATTTATTTTTTAAACTTCCAGCATTATTGTTATTTATTTCTTAGCAGACGCCCTTATCCAGGGTGGCTTACAGTTGTTACAAACTATCACATTACAAAATGTCACATTACAGATAGGAGCAGTTATAAAATACAATATGGTCAATAGTAAATAAGAGCAAAATCAAATGAGAGTATAAATACAGTAAATAATTACGTTTAAGAGCGATTTCGACTAAGAGCAGTTAAACTTACAATAAAATTATTTGCTTGTAAGAGTAAATTATATTAAGAGCAAGTAGTAAGTACAATAAATGAAGAAAAATGATTTCAAATAAGAGCAATTACAAAAAAAAAACAGTGAATACGGTTACCTTTAGAAGTAAAATCAAGTACAGGATACAGAAAGTATAATTTTGATTGAGAGCAGTAGTAGAATACAACAAAGTGTGGAGCAGGTCAGAGCAAGCACAAGGTGATGCAAGTACTGATGCATCTGGGTACCATATAGTCCAGTATAGTCGAGAGTTGTGAGGTTTACAGGTGCTGTCTGAACAGATGTGTCTTAAGGAGGCGCCGGAAGGTGGTCAGGGGGAGAGGTGGGGGGGTGCATGGAGAAATAATAGTCTGGAGATAGGAGGGAGCAGAATGGTCACGAAAGTGATAGGCGAGTAGAAGAGTTGAATTGGATGCAAGAGGGAGCCAATGGAGGGAGCAGAGTAGCGTGGGAGAAATGAGAAAGGGAAAAGACAAGGTGAGCAGCAGAGTTTTGGATGAGCTGGAGTGGATAGATAGTGGAAGCAGGGAGGCTGGCCAGGAGGGAGTTGCCGTAGTCAAGGCGGGACAGTACCAGAGCCTGAACTAGGAGCTGTGTGGAGTAGTTGGTGAGGAAGGGGTAAATTCTGCATATGTTGCTGAGGAAAAAGTGACAGGAGCATGTCACAGTCGAGTTGTGCTGAGAGTAGGAGTAGGAGAGGGAGGGGTTGAGAGTAACACCAAGGTTCTTGCTGGATGAGGAGAGGGAGAGGGTGGTGGATTCAAGAGGAATTGAGATAGAGAGATTAGAGGTGGGGGAGGAAGAGGGGGGAAGTAAAGGCGGTCTGATTTGGAGAGGCTGAGTTTAAGATGATGCAAGTACATCCAGGAGGAGATGGCCGAGAGGCAGGTAGAGATACAGGAGGAGATGTGGGAGTCAGAGGGGGGAAAGGAGAGGAAGATCTGGGCATCATCAGCATAGAAAGAAACACTATAGCATTGCAGTCTGTTCAGTCCAAAATCCAAGTACAGAGCTATGTACAAAGAATGTTCCTTTGATCAGAGATGCCATTTTATTCAAAGATGTAAGAAACGTCAGTAAAAATGCTAGTCATTAACTCTCTTAATGGACTCACATGGACTGGATATCATACCACGCCTAAAACAGCATGTGCCACTGAAGTGCTGGATTGACCGAGGATAAAACCCACCCCAGTGTCAATATTTTTGTTACACCAATTAAAACCTCCTTCCTTGTTATAATTGCTCTCACTTGAAAGCAGTATTCATGCAGTTTTGAAATGCATTTAACTTAGTTTCATATAAGTGACATTTTGAGTACTAGTAATAAATTAAGTGCTTGAGCAATGATGTTTGTTTCAAGTACACAGATGAAGAATAAAATAAACAAAAAACAAGCAAACAACATGACTTGGCATTATGTAAGTGATAAGAAAACATGGTGGAAATAAATCTAAACAAACCCAAATGTATTGGTACATATAATAAAGTTTGCTTTCACTCGAGGTAATTAGATTAACTATAGTAGTAGCAAGTGACGTTTACTGATATACATGCTCTGGTTTTTAAATCCATGGCTCTGTACTGTGTGTGCTCTGGGAACAGATATTAACATAATTTAACTGACTGGGATTGCTTCATTGACTTGAGATGGAACGCTTTTCTCCAAGGGTCTCAGTTTAGAACTTGCTTTGCATAGGTATTCTATTATATGCTATAATTAAACAAACAAATAAACAAATAAGCAATCACAAAACATCTTCAAAGAACCAAAGCTTGGAGACAAACTCAGTTCCCCCATTTATAACCTTAGCACTATTCCTAAAGGATGTCAGCGGATGTTTCAGGATTAATAACTTTCCTCCTGGAGTACAATTCATAATTAAACCAGTGATGCTTATTATAAACAAGTGCTTAATTTGCATGGCTGGAAATTATCAACCTTGTACCTACCCAGTTACATGTGTTAATATCCCATTAGACTGCATGGCCATGCTGTAGTGCTGTCGGTTTGAATTACTGAGTATCTCTGTGCTAAGAAACCTCAGAATGTGAAGAGGTTCTGACTAGTTCTTCTGATCTGGTGCTCAGGATTTCCCTTTGTAGAGGAGTTCCAACTCTGTATCATTACATTGTGATGTAACAGGTTCTCTGTTCTTCAATTTGGAAAAGTAACCCTTCTAGCACAGGTGAAATGTATTCCTTTCGTAGTCACTTGGATGATGGGAGGTTATGATTCTTGCAAAAGGTATTATTTATAATTAATTAATTATTAACTTTTAGTGACCACTTGTACACAAATAATTGTCTGATTTGAATATTGTGGGTATTATTTATTATCCTTCATATATTTACATGCATCTCATAATATCTTTAAGCAATAACTGCAGGGCACACTAACAGTACAAGGAGATTGGGTGTGTCTCAGATTTTATACTAGCGCGTACACTAAATTGATTATCTGATTATGCCATTATAGGACAAATGCTTTGGTCTTTACTTTTTTTAATGTATTATTTTTAATTTTTAAAAAGTCAGTTAAATGATATGTAGCCTCTGGATTTACAAAATATTTGCAGCAATTGCAATACATTTCCTTGTGTGTTTATCATCCAGGAGTAGAGTATATTCTCCATCTAGTACTGGTCCTGCACTTGTGAATGTTTGTCATGTTTAATAAAGAAACTGTGGTAGTAGATCACTGTCAACAGCATTTACAGAAAGTCTTCTTCCTCAGATAATTGCATGATGACAAATCAACAATATTGGTCGTGTTTTTCTACAGCCTCTGCATTTCCTATCAAGCAGTCAGTTCTGTGACTGTGTCACGGTGGGTGGGTGGGGTGTTCCAGTGGTATTTTAATGAGATTATGTAAATGTATTTAAAAAAAATAAATCCCTAGAATTCAGAATGTGTTGTAGCTCATTCATTTCCCCCCAATTTAAATACAGTAGATAAATAATCTTTTAATCAGCAGAATTAGATTGAATTGACCAGTTAAAGAAAAGAAGCCATGCTGAAGCTAGAATCATGTATTCCAGTATCTGCATCCATTACCTCATATGAAAACCAGAGCAGGCACTTACTGTACAGAGGGTAATATGCACACAGTAACTGAAAGATTATAGGAAATTGCCATTCGAAATGTATATAGGAGGCTAGGATTGAATAATAAAATAAAACCTTGGTGAAGATTGGTACAAAATCAAGGCAGTATGCATGTTCACCATGTGCAGTGTTACAGACAGCTCGATCAGTTAAATTAAATACTGTGTATATATACTGTAGCGTGGAGGGTGCTGTGGGTTCTATCGGAAGGTGACACAGTGTTGACGGTGGCAATAACTGGAGACCAGGCCTGTGTTGTGGTTCAGTTGGTACTTAAAAGTACCATCTATAAAAAAAATGCTCTTTTAATAGTCACAAAATCTCAGTAACCGAACCACGCTTTTGGCAGCGGCACTCCCTCCTAAATACTGCCGCCTCAGGCTCTCACTGGGCACTCTCGCATACCCTCATTTGCATATTTTCCTAACCAATTCGATACAGCACAGAGGCAGCACACACACATCACCACCCCTTCACTGACAGCCGATATGGGGAGAGGCAAGAGGGAAGAGACAGACAGAGAACAGAACACGCACACTCACATACACAAGCACCCTCACATTTTAACCCTAACTACAATACACCCTCGCTATAACAAACCTGCTGGTGTCCAAGCCTTTTGTTCATTGTATCAAGGTTCGTTATAGCAAAATGAACGATAAACTGTTGGAGTAAGTTAATGAGATGATATTGTGAATAAAATAAGAAAACATGTACCTGTTTGTCTCATGTATGCAGCATTCTGCCTTTATCCTATTCGTTAAATAATTAAAACACAGTACAAAATGCAAAAATCCCAAATTGAAGCTGAACTTTATTTCAAAATCAATTTCCGACATGAATCGTTTCAAAGTGGACCAAATCTTAATCCAACATGCAAGAATCCCAAACTGAGCGTATTCCAAATTAAAAGTTTGACATGAAAAATTTATATTTGTTGTTGGTTTTTTGCTTTGCCCCATGGTTGATGAAGAAGCCAAAAAACAGTGCTTTTTATTCATGATAGAGACATGCCTGCGTTACTGCTTCTTTCAAACAATCAAGATAGTTTCCAGCTTTGTTGCAACATAAAATGATTTTTGTTTCGGAGGCCTAGTTACACAGCGCATGTTTTTATTAAGACAAAAGAGCTGACTTCACTGCGAGGTGGTGTCCTGTGCGTACAGACCGGGATGTTGACAGCGTGTGTTTATATTATCTTTTTTTATTTAATTTTTTTTTATTATTATTTTGGGTCAAGGGGCCAGGTTCGTTATAGCTGAAGGTTCGTTATAATGAAGGGCGTTATAGCGAGGGTGTACTGCATTTACACAATTTACATTCCCTGACCTCTTCTCCCTCTCACCCACAGTCCAGTAGTCCCTGTAATTAACAGAAATAATACTAGATACTGTACTTTGTAGGACACTGATTGTATGCATTATATTGTTATTTTTTAAATATTATTATTGTACCACAACTGAGAATTTATTATTAGTATTTTTACTAAATTTTCAGTTTCACTTTTGACTAGCTATACAGTACAGAAAAGGGCTACATTGTATTTACCGACAGTAATCAATTTTACAAATAATAGACTTGAAATATTGAGTATGTGTTGGTACTATGACTCTTCTTGTTGTAGAATGTACGTAAGCATCGTACATGAATTATATGAAAACTTATTTTTATATTAAAATTAATAAATATATATATATAATATATATAATATATTTATATATATATATATATATATATATATAATATAATTATTTACCAAAATGCTTCTCATTAATCATTTATCATCATAGGAGATTTATATTGAGTAGATAATTTATGCTAGGTGTTATGGTAGACTTAAATCCAGATAAAACACAAGGTGACTTTTACAAAAGTCTATATACTTACTATTGCAAATGTATTTTTAAATACATTTTGAAATCGTGTTTTAATATTTTTATTCAGTGTCGAAAGTTGCAAACCAAATTATTATACAATTATTAGGGATACTATGTAGGAAAAATAATAATAAAAATATTGATTATATAAGGCAGCAAATATACTTTAAATAATGTTTTTGTCATTAAATATATGTTTAGGTCGATATTTACTAATTTGAACATTACAAAAGCCAACCAAATCACATGAAAGTTGCCAAAAGGCTTCTACATTCACAGCGTTTTAAAAGTCAAAGTACAGTAACTGCAGACATGTTTCGCCTTGTATCAGTGCAGTGTAATATGTATATATATATATATTGAACACTATAAATGTGTGTGGGGGGGGACGACAAAATTTGAGAAAATATCCCAACAAAGATAGTAACGCCTGAAAAAACGACTTTGTGGGGACGTCCCCAACTTGTAAAACACCTTTTTAAGAACTAAATATGCCTTTAAAAAATATTTAAAAAAAAGACTAAAAGTGCCAAAATATTTAGCTTGTTGTAAACTTTCACCCTGTGTGGAGTTTTGTCTGACTGAAGTTAGAAATAGTAAATAAAAATGTAGTGAGAGTCAGTGAGAACTCCTCACAAGTATAGGAATGCAAGGAAGTGTGTGTGTGTGACTCCAATTTATGAGACTTCGTAGCTGGACATTGTTGGATCAGTGGTTTTGGTTCTTGGTCAATGGTACTCTGTGAAAGCCGTAAACTAGCAATTTCAACTTCTGTCATGAAAACGTAAAAAACTGAGAATCGGGTTGGTATTCTGTGAGCGTGATCGATAGGTCAAAAATCAAAGGTATCCCACATGCCGATTATATCTTAGTCTACCTGTGTGACAATGACCTCCATTACCTACTTAGTGTGTGTGTGTTATGTAGTGTGAAAGACAGTTGGTCAGACAGATGAACAGGACATCATTTTAGTATTCTGTTCCCCTCTTTGTGGGCTGCAGATAATGGGTTTCAAGCACTAACCTGGCCTGCAATATCATACCTAGAAGTGAAAAATGTCATATTCACTTTCATTCAACCCCTGACAAATAGGGCTCATAGAAGCCAGCTGTAAGCTAGTCCGTAGGTAAATTCTATTTTCTTAGAGAGCGTATCACCATGGAGACTAGACTTCAGCACCCAGATTCATACATCCTGGTGGAGTGGAGACAGGCATCACCAGCAGGAGTTCTCCCATGGAATCTGTAAATCCCACAGTGAGAGGCTGAAAATAGAATGATTGCAGATGAAAGAATTCAAAGTAAAAACAAAAATTTGAAAACGATGCAAGTTATACTCTGAAAATTCTGGTAGTTTTGGGAAGTAAGCCTCTTCATTTTTGTTTGCTGTAAGCAGTCAGTGCCAGAATACCTTGACATTTCAAGGGGGGTGAGCTGGGGGTGTAAGGATAAGGCAGAAGAAGCAGAAGGGCGCGGTAAGTAGGGCAGAGTGCCGGCTAGAAAGGACCAGACCTAGGATAGAAGAGCAGGCGAGGCCCACTCTAGTAGCAGACCAGCAAAGCTGGACATGGAAGCTAGGATAGAAGGTGGTCACTAACTGAGGGCAGCGATGCCGACACAACCCAGGGGCGAAGGACCCAGCAACCAAAACCGGATAGAAAGATGGTCACTGACTGAGGGAGGCGATGCCGACACGAGGCCCAGGGGCGAAGGTCCCAGCAACCGAAGACAGGATACAGAAAGTGGTCACTGATTGATGGCGGCGATGCCGGCACAACCCAGGGGCAAAGGACCCAGTAACCGAAAACACAAAGAAGGGTTATGACTCGGGGAGCCGCCCCTCGGCAGGAAGATGGTCACGGAGGACCAGGACACGAAAGAAGATAGAGAGGGAGAGGTACCCAGTGTCTGAGACTTCTGCAAAGGGGAGCTCGTTAGACCCCCGATTGGGTTGAAGAGAGCTAGCTGCTGTCTTAGGGCATAAATAGGTGGAGCGCACTGTGGAGGTTCACGCGCTGCAGGCATTGGCGCGAATGCCGCTGAAGATACGAGTGAAGAGATCTGGGTCGGAACGGGACCAGTCCGTGATACGGTTGTCAGCTGAAAGGGTGGCAGCAGCTTTGGCTGAGAATGCGCGGTGGTATTGATAGAATAGAGTGCCCCTATAGCGCACAGATAATTCAATTACGAGAAAGAGATACCGATTTAGCTCGTGCAATCTGTGTGGATAAACGGAACAGAGAATGTCACGATAAATGGAGAAGGCGAGGACGAATTCTCCCACGGAAAGGCTTTTTTGAAGTTGTGGGTCGCAGGACTTCAGGGTGACTGAAACGTCTCCTTAGTTGACCACTCTGTAATCTAAGAACTCGGAGGTGGCGGTGAGAATAGAGACAAGATTGATGTCCTTGCCTTCAATTATTCGCTTCCAAATTTTTGGGGAAATAAAATGGTTGGCAATAGCACAAGGAGAAGAGGAGCTTGATGCAGTGGCTGAGGCAAGGTTGAACTCTGGGAGAGCAATGGGGGGTGCTAAGGAGGACGTACCGGAAAAAGGAACAGAAGTACTGGAACTGAAGGCAGGAGGAGCAGAAGGGTTCTCCAGTTTGTCAAGACGAGCGCTGAGGTATAGCTGAGAGTCTGTGAGAGGCTGGAGCCAAGTTTGCAGCTGATTAAGCATGACATGAGGGGAATCGCTGGTGGAGGGGACGGGCAAAGTGTGTAACTGCTGCTGCAGAAGCTGTGGCTGCACTGGCTGTGCAGGCAGGGGGAGCTGGACTGCATGAGCAGGGATTTGCATATGCGCAGCCGGGACAGGAGTTGCGAGAGTAGTGGAAGGGGAGGGCCTGACTGCAGAAGATTGCAGACGGTGGGGGAAGAATTGGCTTGGCTGATAAGGCTTTGCAATAAGTAAGAAACAGGGACATGCAGTCTCCGCAGACGGGGATGGGGATAGCCTTCGTGAAGAGAACTTTCAGCAGCTTAGGTGTCATCCAATCTTTATAATGAAGCTGCGGCTGGGGCTGGCTGGCGGAACCGCGCTTGAAGCGGCGCGGTTGCCTGGCTGAAGGCTGGGTGGAAGCAAGGTGGGCTGGTGAGGTTGGTGCAGTCAGAAGCCGGGAAGAGGAGGGACAGGAGGTCGAACAGAGACGAACCGGTAGAGGAGTCGGAGGTAGGAAGTCGTCCGAGTCAGGAGAAACAGCGTGGGCAGAAGGCTTTTCCATTTGGAAGCAGGTAAGCTTGCGAATATAAGAATATATTTGAAGAATGATCTTCTTAGAATTTTTTTCTTAATTTTTTTTTTAAGCAGAGTAACACGTACCGCTACCAGTCAGGATTCAAAACGAAACACTATACAGCGAAGGTGCAAGTGATCAGGGCTTAAATAGAGAATAGGTACTAATTGACAGGAAATTGGAAGCCCCCTGCTGCACGCCCCCTGAACTACGCAAGCTAACATTTCAAAGCATGATCAGCATAAAGTAGTTGCCTAGTGATGTGCTTCAGTGTACAGAACACTGTGGTGCATTGTGCAAGCAGTTCTACCGTGACTTACAGTAACTGACAAAGACTCCCTTCACCATGTTTTAGAAAGAACAGATCCTGTGGTTTGTTGTACCTCATCAAGCTAAGTTATAGAATATACTGTTTGTTGTGTAAGTAAAATTATTGTATTCATATCTATACATGTATAAGATGTTTCTTTTGTTTTGTTTTTTAACTTTAAACATGATAAGTTGTCAATTCAAGTGTTTCTTGTTTAGATTGAAGAAAATGAGTCAATGCATTTCTTTTTTTAGGTGTAGTAGTGTTGGCTGGGTGACTAAGTGGAGGTTATGCATTGCTTAGTGAATACTACAGCTATGGCCAAAAGTTTTGCATCACCATATACAATTAACTAATTTTGCTTCATAAAGTCAAATGAAACTTGCTGAATATGGTAACGTTGACATTATTCATCTCTTTGATACATGATGTTAAATAAAATATCTAAATTATGTTCATGTAGTTTTATTTGTATTTTATTATGTCTCAAACCTAAAATTCTATGTGATGCAAAACTTTTGATCATAGCTGTATAGGTCAGTGGTTTAATTGAAGCCAAAATCAATGGTAATGGAAAGTCTTTTCTATCTGGAGGTAGGTGTATCTTATGTGAAGCTCTTGTTGTATCAGTTCAGTTAGATTCCTCTTACACAACATAGCGGTTGGTCCCCCAGGGAGAAAGTTGAGGAACATCAGTGGGAAACCCATACCTTAAATACTTAACAGCCCCTTTTACTATTTTAATTTAGATTCACTAGACCTTTCACTTTTGATTGTTAAGTTCACTTTTTCATTTCTGATCAGTTTACAGACTGGCTGAATGGGGCAGATGGAAATGTGGTACAGTATTAGATGGTGCCCCTTTCTCAGGAACTATTTACACAATTCTGCATGGTTCTCCTACTGTCGCGAATTAAACAAAGTAATTTGAGAAAAAATTGAATAGATTTTACTATTTTTGTGTGTTTTGTCCAGTTCACCTTGGATTTTGGTGTCTGACTAAATTTCTTACAGAGCTTCAGTTTCTCCCACTGTCGAGATTTCCACAGTGAAAAACTGGGACGTTTTATTTTTTCATCAGTTCACTGACGCCATAACAACTCTGAAGTCGTTAAAATAACATTATATAATAACACAATAATAGTTTAAAAATTAAACATTGGGTGAATTTATTGCAGATCATATCCACTGATTGTTTTCTTTATATTGTCATCTAGTCAAAACATTTTAAATGTACAAAAAGCCAGATTTAAAAAATAGATCAGCTATTACCATTTAAGCATATGGTATACATGCCTAATCAGAATGATTAAACAAGTAACTGCTATTAACTTGTAGAGCCCACTGATGCAGTTTTCTACTTCATTATATAGATATATACACACACACACACACACGCACTTTTACTGTTCTTGATTGGGACAACAAATTGAGGCTGAAACTGTGACAATCCCATCACCCTTTTTTACTCTACTTGTTTCCTCAGAATATGAACAAAGCAACGTGCAAAATGTTTACTTCCATGTCAGGTTACCTTGTATAGTTAGTATCTTATGTGCACGAGTCCAGCAGTTGTTCACAATGAGGTTTAGCAAGCGAATCAGACTCGGTGCATTTGCCAAACGCACCGAGACCACCTCTTTAGGTGGACTCAGTACGGTTCGTTTTCCAAGAGAACTTTGTTGTTCACACTTAACTGTACCGAGTGCGGATCAAACCCTCTTAACGGACCCAGTGTGAACACGCCCTAGTAAAGTAGGATGACTTGGCAACTGCACAATGTGATCAAGGGATAATGAATTGTAGGATAATAAGCAGTGTAACATTAGGGGGATGCACCTTTCCATTATTAACAATCACAGACATTGTCCTGTTTAAATAAAGCTAATATCACAATTCAAGCTCTTGAATCTGGAAAGCCTGTGGTTAGCTTCTTAATACTGGCTTGAGAGTAAAGGCTGGCACACACCAGAGGCAATGCGATTTTTCAGTGGGTGACAAGATACTTTTGCAGCGACATGACCATACACACCAAAAGCGACACAGAGGCGATGTGACAAGTTTGCAAACTGCCAGATCTATGCAACTATTAAAAACTGCTGACATCTGATCAAGACTGGTACATATTCATCAACATGATGTGGAAATTATGAGTGTCTTCTTTGACGGTATTTCAGCATGTATGGCAATAAATCATACACACCGGGCTTATCTATTTCCTTTGAAATGGACTCCCATGTATTGTCTTTCAAATCTGTATCTTTATAAATGCGATGATCTTTGTCATAAAGCTTTGGGTGTTCTTCCATGGCAAGTATTCTTTTTTCCTCTGTCATTCTGGATACTGCTTCACCCTGCTGGACCACGTGCATTGAAGCTGTTCTCTGATTGCTCAATTCTCTAGTTGTGACACGACAAATCGCTGAAAATAAGATTCAATCCTATTTATTTCACGTCGCCCTGGTATCATTCCTGCATCGCTCCTGCGTCGCCTGTGGTGTGAACGGTACATATCAAAAGTATAGGTTCTATTCATTTTGTCATACTGCCAAACATTTGTGCTTGTCATCGCTTCTGGTGGGTAGTGGCCTTAATTCATAAACAAAAACTGGTCATTGTGTCGCTTTCCTTTATCTTCCACCAAAGTCGAAATAAGTATTTAATTACAGTGACTATTTCAAATGACCATCTCTAATTGAAAACAAGCAAGTTCATTAAAATTAAAAATAGAAAAAAAGTTAGAAAAAATTACTAACAAAGGCTGTTTTGAGACAGGTTATAAGAAACGACCATAATTAGGCCCGTACTATATATTTCAGAAGGGTTATCTGAACTGTTCACAGCGGAACAGCCAAGGCCCTAGAAAATTCACCTTGGTGGCACAGTTTGTGTTGTGACAGTTGCCTTCTCTCATAATAAATACTGTCACTATATAGATCACGGAGGTTTCAAAGGAAGCTTCTGGAGGTGCACCAAGAAACAGGTGGAAAAAGTGCTGCGCTAAATCAAAAGGTTTTATTTGCAAAAGCTATTAAAGTTTAAACCTTTTTATTATATTATAATTTGGATTGTTTGCGTTTTTCTTTTTGGTCAGTTGTGTGTGTCAGTGTATAGTGAAAAAAATGCCTATTGATTTCTGTGGCATTATAGATTGTGTGGGTTTTTGTTACAAACCTTATGAATAAGACAAAGATGAAAATGCCGTTATATAAAGCAGTGAGAAGTGAGAGATTGTTAACATTTGTGTTGTGTCTATATTCAGTTACAGCAAAACCTTGCATTAGGCCACCTCAATAAAAAGACAACCTAGAGTCCTGATTTACCCCCCTCTGATAGAAGTGTAGAGCCACCATCAACAGTCCCAAACAAATCAAGCCACTGTTAAATTACATCTTAATAAAATCAAAATACTGGAAACTGCAAACTACCAAATGTGGCTAAAATTTACTGTAACTTTTAAAAATAATCAAAGCATATTACAAAAAATTATATGTACCTTTAGTATTACAGCCACCACCCATATAAAGGCCACATTTTGCTGGTCTCTCGAATGATAGCGAGATTTCACTGCTGTCGTTTACAATAGAGTATTCATTATTTAAAGATTTACTAGCTAGGCTTTTAATCACCCTTCTCCTATAGTCTCCTATAGGGTTAAATGTTGGAAGAATTTCATACTGTTGTTCCCATGGTAGTTTCACATTGTGTAATTGTGTGACCTTCATAGCTGCATGCTCAATGGGTCACAATTCTGTTGCTTTCATGACATCGCTTTTCCACTGATGTTATTACCCATTTGACTGTGCTGTCTTCATTAGTTCCCCTTCTTGTAGCTTATCTTGTCCTCTGCACGCCATGCCAGTAAAATACTGCAAATTTAAGCAAAGATTGATGCTTAATTTTAGACTGGCTGTGAAATGAGACCTAGTAATCAGGAACTAGTATTGTATAAAATAAAATAATATGTACAAATAACATTATGCTGTTGTCATCAAGTCATCTTGAAAAACACTCAATCCCCTATAACCTGCTGGGATTAGCCACAGCTGGAATTTTAAATTACATTGTTTTTTTTTTGTTTGTTTTTTTTAAATGGGGAATTATCAGCCTGAGTTGTGTCAGCATTGTGTCCATCGTTATCCCAGGAATAACCCTAAAAATAAGGTGTAGATTCAATCCAGGTGGCTTATACGCGTATGATTTGGTAAAATGTACATTAATGGTTTCCATATTTTGTAAAAACGGCTCAGTTTCGCTCAAAAAGGACAGAGACCCAGGTTTTAAATATTCATTGGCAAAATCCAGATTGTACTTTAAGCAGTCTGTGTTCTGTGAAACTGTTACAGGCACAATACAGTTTGTCCTTGGAGGTCTTTCATACTTGATTGTTTACTTACGTTAGGTTTGTATGGATGTGCTGTTAGAGTAAAGGTCACAGGAATAGTCACTGATTATTGCTGACAGAAATATGCCAGATAAATGACAGTTTAAAGGGGTTTAAAGTAAATATCATAAATATTTATCTGTATATAAATATACTGTATTGATTTTTTTATTTATTTATTTTTAGATACTGGGCTGGTATTTAAGAAGGTGCACAATGGTGTCTCGCTGTGGGTTTTTTAAATTCCCATAAATATAGGAATGGGTTACACCACAGGGCCCTGGGTTACACCACAGTAGAGCACTTGTAACAGCACAGCATCTCAGGTACACCATGCTGAGATGATGACTATATAGAAACTTTACTATTTGCAGAAATGTGACCTGCTGACTTCTGACCAGAGGTTCCAATACTGAGCCACACACTGCTGAAGTACTTAAGTGTAGAAGCTTGGCATGTGTTGGTATAGATACACCATGCTCTTTTGGTTTAATAAAATAGTTCCCCTTTTCAAACAACTACATTCTTCTGGATTTGTAATGGTTCTATCAAGTTCACACAATTAGGTTTAAAGCAGCCAGAGTAGCTTCAATGTTTAATTCCAGGCCACGATAAGATAATCCCTGCCTCTCATCTTTCCTGGAATTGGCATGATTAAAATATCCCGGAAAGCCTTTTCAATCTTGCTTTCTGAGAAAAATAATAATAAAAAAAAGACTATAAAACTGTTGAAATTAACTGAACTTGTGCTAGGAATGTGTTACGATACAGAAAAATCCATCATGAAAATCTAATGATCTGCCCTTTTATTTTACAATAAATCTACTTTAATAAAAACAAATCTGTAGAAGTACCAACATTATACGGATTGTGGCCACTAGGTGACCAATCAAATTAATGGCTCAATTTTCTAATATTTATGTGCTTTAATTGAATGTACTTCTGCTAATGGTAAACAGTTGTATTTTCCTTTAGTTAACAGATGTACCTATTAAAATTATGCAAACAAATATAATTAAGTTTGAGACTTTACTTTGTACAGATGTGATTATTTAAATGCACATGCCAAAAAAAAAGAAAGTAATGACAGAGATGCAGACATTAACCTGAAGAGGTGGGAGCAGATTTGTCTTCTTAAAATTGTTGTCAGATGTACCATTAATAATAAAAGCTGCAGTCATCTGATAAATTATTACAAGCTGCTTACTTGTATCCCAAAGGAGTATGGGGCTTCTGTGGGGAATGTTTGGGGGGGGGGTGGGGCGGGGGGGGGGGGGGGGGGGGGGTTTAAAATGTAGGACTTGCAGTATAAGTGTGGCCAGTGTCTATAAGCTACAATTAGGTTACAGAGCAAAACTGGTGAATTATTTGCACTAATATTTGAGCAATATGAGATGTTATTGTGAAATATAAAGTCAACCTAATGATCTGTGGGTGTTATTTGTGCCAAGCCTGCAGGCAGATCTGAATCAAGCAGTATAAGTAGAGAGTAAGCAAGACAATAGCTGTTTATTCATGAAAATAGGTCTACTATACAAATGTACCAGTAACCAATGGGTAATACTGGACTTATGACCAGGCAATATGTAATTTAAGAGTGCATGAAAACAGTGTTTTAAAGACAAAAATGTCATTTTACATTTCAAGAACATGTTATTTCTTTTATGCACTTAAGATTGTATTGGCATTTCAGTGGCCTTTAAATAGAAAGTAAATACAACTGTGATGACATTCTGGCCATAAAAATTGGAAACAGTACACTGTAAAATGGTTTGCATTGATCTTGTAAAACAACAAGATAGATAGATGGATGGATGGATGGATGACAGACTGGGGTGTTTTGTCACTGTTCTTTGGGGTCTTGAACACAGTCTGATGGATTCCAAGCACTCTGGATAACAGTATTTTGTTGTAAACAGGGTGGGGCCTGTATGTTTATTTTGTCATTATGGTGTTCTCTTTATCCAGAATCGCACAAATCAAATATCAACAACGTAAACAAAATAAACCAAACAAAACCTAGCTCTTTATTCAGGTGCACTAACTAAACCTTATCTCTGTATGTCGTATCCTTGTCGTATCTCGTGTTTGAAAATACCCAGGCTCTTTTATGGCTGCCTAATTGGAGACAGGCAAAAACCCTTGTCTCAAAATGGTCGCCCCTATGGAACTCTGGGAATTGTAGTCTTTTCTGACCTTGGCAGTCAAAGACTGCAGTTTACTTGTGTGACCCTGTGGCAGGAAATGGCGTTGCGGGTGACGTCAGACCAGAAACCAGGAACCAGGAAATAAAGTTTGATGAAGCTGAACAATTGGTTTCGCTCAGCGTTTATAAATGAAACAGACAGAAAATAAAAGGTTGTAAAGACAAAACACACAGGACACGGCACTTTCGCCAAAATAAAGAGACAAACAAAAACGAACTACACAGACAAACACGGTGAGCTGAAATTTAACTATTATTGTTATTATTATTATTATTATTATTATTATAACCTCCATCTCCAGTCCCATTCTCCAGTCACTGAACTACAACTGCACGTGAATTAATAAAGTGCAATTCCCCGTGCTCACATATTATTACATTTTACTTGCACATGAAGTGCTGTGCAATCCTCGTGCCTAAATACACATATACATTTTAAACAACTCGTGTTCCACAGGCCCATTTATATCCCGTGTACCAATGACTATATATCAACATTAACACAGTACACGTAACATATAACACAAATAAATAGCCCAGGGGCGGGGCTCTTTGCCACAGACCCAAATTCAGTGGAGAGGGTACAGGCTCATTGTCACTCTTGGACTAATATACACACCCTCCACCACTTTCCCATATATTTTATAGTTCACTTTGTCACTATATATATATATATATATATATATATATATATATATATATATATATATATATATATATATATATATAGCTCAAAGCACCAGCTGCCTAACGTTTCGGTATGTTGTAAATATCTTTCTCAATATGTGTGCATGTGTGTACAGCATTAGCTTCTTGGTGGGAGTGGGTGGAAGTGGGTGCTGCAGAAAAAAAAAAAAAAAACATACCCACACAACCCCCAGGGCAGAGTTCTCTATTTCAGCAGCCATCCTCAATGGGCCCACTAGTATTAACTAAAGCTGAATAGAAACCTTTCAGTTGCAAAGCCACAAAAACGTGGCATACAGTAACTTCTTTAATATAAGATACAGTGTGTTGGACAGTGCCATCAGGGAATAACAGTTGCATTCAAAGACTTTGTTTTCCACTGAATCAGGTAGCAATTTCTGATGCACATGATTACTGCCAGCCTTACAGCACTCCCGCACTGTGAAGTACATATTCATTCAAAAACCTGTACCGAATGTTCACCAGCTCATTATGAAGCTATTAGAACTTTATCTGAAGGAATACATGACTATATAAACAGTCTGATGTGGTACATTAAGATGCTTCTGCAGTTAAGAAATTGAAAACATTGACTTCAATGACTTCAGTTTAAGCGGACCCAAATTGCTTTTTTTTTTTAATTTATTTGTTTTACTCGAGACATTTCATGTTCTACAGCTAAGAAATTGATATTTACTTGAATCCATGCAAACACATGGATTCATTTATTGCAAAAGTGTATTGTAATTTTGGGGTATATGGAGGCTGTCCATCCTAGTGTATAATGTCACAATTACAATTTTGAGAGAACAGTCTATCCAGTTATGATAAACTTGAAAGGCACATTGTTTAGCAGAACTTTTAAAAAAGTGAATTATTTTAGTTCATAAATCTACTTTAATAGTTGTTTGAAAACAAACTTGTAAAACAAATTCTATATGTACTTAACCAGTTAGCCATATGCAGTATAAACAAGCTTGTGGTTGTATGACTATACTGTAACTGTACAATAATGTATTGAGATATTTAGCATTATATGGTAACCCCTAAGAAGAAAAAGAAAACGTGTCAGTCCTGAATTTTGGGTTTACAGGTCTATCTCATATGCCAGGCGATGCAGATCTGCCCAAAGCTCATAGGAGTTGCCTTTGATGGATTAGGGTTACACAGCTTGGATAATTATAATCTCCCCTTGAAAAACTTGCCAATGAGTTAGCTACATAAGTCCCATGGAAAATGGATTTGTTTTCTGCCATCATGTATGAAAATGGTTCAGAATACCTAATTTCATAAGCGACACGTCTTCCACTTGCCAAGCAATAAACATCCTTAAGGATCAGATTTGTATGGGAGGGATACCCCATTTTGAAATTATTTTTTTTTAGCTTTTGAAAAACATTTGTAATCCACTGGAATGTTGAATAAAATTGGTTCTGATATTGATTTAGTAAAGCTCCATTACCTATAGTAGGACTGTGTACTTAAACTGGAAAATAAAATGCTTTCCTGTTGTATTTTTCTAGTTTTCTGAGGGTGCCGTAGAGCAGAGTATGCAGACTAAATAAGCATTCTGACCCTTGAATGTATTAGTTTATTAATAAATGCCAGCAGTAGAGCCAAAACATGTTCCTCGTGTCTATTCAAAGGCCAATTTCATCATGTTAACCAGTAGGCTATTTTTTTTTTATAGCAACATCAGTGTTTCAGCTGCCATGACTAAGAGGAGAATTTGGATCAGGTGGCTGCCTGTGTGTGAAAGCTATATATTTATTGTTGCATATTAATAAATAAATAAATAAAGATTATGTATTTTAAAATGTGAGTAGGCAGTGCCTCCTCTGACAAGCTGTCATTGGTGTTCATCAGGTCATTGCATTTCTAAAAATGAAGGAGTGAATATTGGTGGCATATGCTACCTGAGTGCCGCACATTTTTTATAATCCTTCTGACTGCACGCGTTTAATGCAGAACGTTCGTTCTCCAGCCAAGACTCAAGAACTATCTTCTGCCATCAGTGTTGATGTTCATCGTGATCTTACCTGAGGTCTAGATGTGAATTTTTTTTTATTTTTTTTTTTATTTTTTATTTTTTAAAGAAAGATAATATGGTGAGTTAAGAAAAGTTGTTTGAGCACAAGACAAGTGAATGAATGTTGTTTGTTTGTTTATTTGTTTTAAAGATTGTTGAATTGTTTTGAATTAATTGAACTACTCGCAAGACATTTTTTATATTTTCATTACGTGAGAGTAGCTGTTATTTACTTCACTCAGACTTGGCTTTCGCCAAGATTAAATGAGATAGTCGTGGTGGGAATCAGCCAACGCTTTGCTGTAATATAGAAGCCTTCAGTGCTTGTCCTGTGCCAGGTGATGTGGATTTCCTATTGCCCGGTGTTGATGGCTGAAGTGTAGTGCTGTCTCCAGGGATATGCCTATTTGCGTACTCCCTAGCACATCAGTACATAACAGGGGTGATGCTGGCTCCAAAGTGCAGCCTCCCTAGCGTCTTCAGTGACAAACTGACAATACTAAAGAAGATAGGAACAGGCTGCAACAGAACAGTCCCAGCACGGTTGTTGAGTCTTTAATTGTTTTTAAACAAAACAACTATTGCTACTATATACAAAACAATAATTTATGTGACGATGCTGCAGTAAGGCACTTGCAAGATGATGCATTGTTTTAAAGCTGATTGCTCTTGATGAAGCCTGACAATGGTACTCAGGCCATGCATCATTGGAATGACCTCATATATAAATATCTCCATATTCCAAATCGGCGCTGCTTTATCGGGACGCCTCGGGAGAAGATAAAATATCCAGAATAAGCAGCTGTCCCAATTAAATGAGAGGCAGTTGAGACAACCATAGTCATACTTTTTGGTTTCTTAATGAAAAGAAAAATAATGAAATTGCATCACATTATATTTTTTTAGTGCTAAACAAAATTTAATCACTGTTTCTTATTTCTGCATGAAATTAAAAATAATGAAATCACATCTTATCACAAGGCGAGGCACCTGCAATGTTGACACGCCTACTTTCTTTGCAACAGCAGCCTGAGAAACTACAGGAAACTCCTCTTCCTTCAAGAGTTCAACGTGGTTTACACAATTTACGCAAGTCACAGATAATCACATATTCACTGCACTGTTCTACGCGACCTGTCTTGCTCCAAAAAGCGATTTCCGTTCATCATTTGAAAATACTGGATCCCAATTAAACAGAGTGACGTCACAAATTAAACAATATAAATAGCACTGGGAAGAACCTTCTCCCAGAATTGTATCCCATTTAAACAGAAATCCTGATTACCAGTATCACAATAAGGCCATGCTGACTGTATCAAATACAAGCAAAGAACCAAACGATCTAAAGCCGCAGTGAGAACATTGTTAGTGCCATTCAGAGGTAGGAAAATGGGGTTATGGTACATTTAACTCGCACACTCAAAAATAGAAAATTCTGCCAAAATTTTGCTCTCTAAGCTTTAATAGGTCATTTTAAGAAAAATAAAGAGAGGAAAATGCAGAAAAGATTCATTTATTTATGAAATATAGATTAAAACATTACTTCATATTACCGTATTCCTTCGAATTTAACACACACTCAAATTTATAACGCAGCCCAGATTTACCACCCTCAATTTGAGGAAAAAATAAAACATCAAATAAATATACATTTACAAAGATATAACCTCAATTACGATGTTTTATGGTACAAAACTGACCCGAAACAGTGTTGTTGTACTGTTTAATAAAGATGGCGTCTCTGTCGTACACATACCAGTGACTCACTCACAGCATCACGCATCCCGGCAACAGCAAGCATGAGATAAGGCAACATGTAACCCAGCAACCACAGCAACATTGACCGTATTGCAAACACAACAGTCGGAACCTGTTGTAAACCTTGCAAATCCTTTAAGCGATAACTGCAAGCCTGTCCAAGGATTCTTGCCTGTTATTGTTGTGCATAAATACTTTCTATATGTCTAGAGGGTTATACACTGCCCAGTATCCTCACAAGTTATTATTTAAGCATGCATTACTATAGATCAATATTAATTAACCACTGTAAACTTCCTATACTAATAATAACTTGCAGTTCTGGCTACATTTTTAATGGTTAAAGCTTTGAATTTTATACAACAAAACAAACCACATAAAACAAATAAAACAAACCACAGACAATGTGAATTTTATTATTTTATTACACAAAACCAATCTCTAGATATTATTTCAAATAGAAACATGAAATGAAATACAGAAGGTTGAAAAGGTCTGGTTGCAACAACTCAGATCTAAGCTCAGTCAATGAAGAATTCCACTCGCGTAGCAAAAAAGGTTAGCCAAAAGTTTCAAATCCATTCCAGGTTTTGTCAGAGTGTCTTTGAAGAAGGAAGTGGTGTTCTCTCTGAATCAAAGTTATTGAATACCCACGTTGATCTTCACTCGAAGTTTTTAATAACAGCGCTCTTTATTGTAAGGTATAGTGAATAAATATAATAATTGTCCAGCTTACACTACCCTACACAATTTGTTTTACCGTTTCAGTTTTCAGAGCTCTCACAGTTTCCTTTAATAGTTCAAGTTTTCTTTTAACAGTTTTAAAAAATTTGAGCAGAGTATCCACAGGAAAGGGTAGTTTTGTCCTCAAAACAAACGGTCACAGGTAGATGGTAATTTCTAGACCCCCTTCTGGTACACAAAATCTTTTCTTAAACTTTCGCCAAAGAGGTGTGTTTGCACTCTGAGCTAATCACTGTCTTTCTCAAAATAAGTACTTTGATTGGTGGCTGATATCAGAAAGAGCTTTTTGAAGTTAATTACCTAATTTTTAAATGAATGATGTAAAACTTGTTTTTCTCATGACTTCCTTAATCTGACTTGGATTTTCATTAGACCTGTAAATCTGTGATGCCCAGTCCAATACGAATATTTTGATACCAGATTGGATATACACAACCAAATTTGTCATCTCAATACACTGTTTTACCCTTTTAACTTAACTTAATTTTAAGAAAACATTTTACTAACAGTCTATATTACAATATCTGTATTTATTTAATCACTGTTTTCAGTATTTTCTCCATATGAACAGTTAAATCATTATAGTTTTCCCTCAAAATGCCAAGTTTCAGGTTTGTTTGTAATATAGTCATCAACTTTATTGATTAATAAGATCTTGCATCAATATTCTCATATAATTCTTAATTCCTCTTAAGAGAAATGCTTTAATCACAGAGCATGCTTGCCCCGCAATCCCATTGTTCCCGTTTGCTCAGAACTGAACCATAAATTACTCAGATCTCTCCAGACCATGGCCACCTTTTTGGAGACGCTTAACTTCAAATAACTTGTATCTTCCAGGACTAGATGCATATCTGTTCCTGTGTCTGTTTCTTAATCTAGTGAAGAATCACTTTGAAATTTCCAAAGACCATTTGTCATTCATTGTTTATACAAAGTTCTTAAACCTTAAGCCAAGTCTGCAGACAAGTCGGATAGAGGAGAGGGATTGAAAACGGGGGGGAAATCAAACCACAGATACATTACAGCCATCTGTATAAGTAAAATGATCAATTATATTCAATCATTAATTTTCCTCAAATTAGTAACTTTAAAGCACATTTGCATTACCCATCTTTTGTTATTAATCAATTTGTTATTTTTTCTTTCTTTCATTTGTATTCATCAATCATATATCACACCGATGAACATACAACAATTAACTTGAGTTATCTTACAGATTTCTGATATATATTTTTTTATTTAACAAAAATGTTCTTGATGTAATTTATTAAGGCAAAAACATTGGTTTGCAAGATGAATAATAAGATATTGTATATGTAGCAATAATAGTCTTTATTTGATATAGACCAATTCATGCGATACATCTCAAAGCGCTTTAAGTCCTAGAATAATAAATCATAATCATAAACAATCCCAGCAGACTATATACGTTAAAGTAAAACACAAGTACTGTGCAAACTCATAAAAGCCAGTTTTTAAAAAAAAAGTTTTTAAGTGTCGTTTAAAAGTACCCACATTCTTTGAATCCTTAATTATCTGTGGAAGAGCTTTCCATAACTTAGGAGCATAGCAACAGAAAGCCCTATCTCGCATGGACCGGAGCCTGGTTTTTGAAACTCTTAAGTGCCCAGCATCAGCAGATCACAAGTTTCGCACAGTGTGTAACTTGGTGTCAAACCGGTGTTATACAGTATGTTCAAATAATTTAGTTCTTATTAGGACTCAAGCAGCCGAATTCTGAACATACTGTAGCCTATTGAGAGCATGTTTTGAGGCACCAGGAAGCAAGGCGTTGCAGTAATCAAGTGGAGAGGAGACAAAGGCATCAGATAGATGAGAGAATAGGTCTTAAGCGGGCTGTGTTACGCTGGTGAAAAAAGGACACCTTGGTAACATTTCGAACATGTGCTCCGAAAGTTAGATGAGGATCAAAAATAACACAGAAATTTCTCATTTCAGAACTCGCTCTAATTTCAAGCCCATCAATAACCAAACTGAAGCCCCCCACGTTACTCAGCCGACGTGGAGAGCCAAGCAGCATAACCTCTGTCGTATTGCAGTTTAGCTGCAAGAAATTCTGTTGCATCCATAATTTAATTTTCGCCAAACAGAGTGAAAGCACAGAAACAGCTATTGCGGTGTCAGGTTTAGTTTGAAAATAAATCTGAGTGTATGTTTCCTTCAATGGCTTTTTTTTTTTTTTTTTTTGCTGTAATAACTTAAAGTCTATTCATATATTTCTGGCAGTGTTGGCAACTAATTCTAAAAATCTATAGGTATTGATGGATTATTCTTGTTGGGGAAGCATCTAATTTTTTTAACAGCCCTAATGGATAAATCAAGATGAATATTCATGTTCAGAATTGAAATGAAATATTCATGACATATGGATATGAGAAATACTTTAGCCAAGCATTTTGGGGCCTCTGGATTATTACAGCAAATGTAAGTAATTTTAATGAAGATATGAATTAAAACTCTACAAACAAAACAGGATACAGCATTTTATTTGGTCTCTTCGTGCATGTCTCATAGGCAAATGTTGAAGTCCCAGGTTGTTTGGTGTATGGGTTGTTTCTAGCTTGCTTGGTTGCTTGCTTATTAAACAGATGAGGATTAATTCTGTGGAAATTATCATTGAGATTATTACAATGTGCTTTTTATGTGTACAACCTGTATACATTTATTGGTGGCTGCCCTGCTAATTATTCTTATAAAAATACTAATTATATCACATTAAATAGAAAGAAAATATAGACATGTGTACTTCTAAATGTTTGCATTTATTTCTATAATAAAGCGAAAGTTTTTCTCATATAAAAAATACAGTAGCCCTTCTCAACCCTCTACTGGATCCTAATTCACAGGCCCTTCTAATATTAAAAATCTGGTGTTTTGCTAATTAAAAAAAAAAAAAAAAAAAAAAAAAAAGATTATTATTGCTCTGACAACAGGTTAAGCTTAATAGATTAATCAATCATGTAAATTAATATACATTAATACAAAACCTAAGCTAAAGTACATTACTAACATATTGAAGTTAAATAAATATAAAAAGTACTTTAATTTCTGTTCCAATCACATGCTGCACAGTTCCCAGCTAAATCTAACAAAAATATAATGATTTGCAATGCTGGTATATTATAAAATTGTACTGTATGTACAACTGTAATATTTCTAGGTTGTGAAGGCCTTACCGGTCCGTGTAAAGCTTATCAATTGCATTTTTAGAATGTTTCCAGAAATGGAATAAATGAAAATATGATCAAACCAACAGTACAAAGGTCATTCTTGAAATCAGGTCTTAAAGGATGTGTTGCAGTAAGAATACCTCTGTTAAGAAAGGGGAACAAGACTAAAAGGCTAAAATTGTGCACACTAACACAAATTCGACTATGACAACAACACCTGTCTTCCAGTCCTGGGTTTGTCAATTACAGATGATGTTTCTCTGTACTTGTTGATTATGCTTTGGATACCACACCTTGAAAATCAAGTGATGCAAGCTATTTCACTCAACATATTGCCTTCTTTATGGAAGTCAAGGTTGTTATAATAGAAGAAAACACTAGTGGAGGCTTTGAGTAAATTGTTGATGCTCATAATGCATCAGAGTAGAAAAATGCAACATGTCTAAGACTTTTGCACAGCAGTGTGTATATATCGTAACACAGCAGGGAGGGGGTTAATATCCTCCCTGCCAAAAACATGTATTTATTTGTTTAATTGTTGTTTAATTATTATGCATTGTTTAATTATCCCCTGCACCTGGCTGCCATTGTAAATTAGAGCCAGGAGCAGGGTATTTAAAGAAAGCAGACAGTCTGTTCAGGGCTGCTGCTGTGTGAAGAACATAAGAGGCCTGATTGAATGTGTGCTCAGTCGTGTCGCCTTTTTGGTATTTGTTAAAAACTGTGTTTTGTTTTGTTTGGGGTTAGTTTTAACAGGTCAACAGCTTATATACATATATAATTTTTAACTTATTTGTACCAGTTGGGGGTCAAAGCAAAAAAAAAAGTTGGTTTAAATCCATAACCAGTTGGAGTAACAACCAAACAAGAGAAAAAGAAAGAAAAAAAAAACTAATTTTAAGGTTATCTCTGTTTACAGCACTTTATATTTTAATTGTGTTAAGGAACATGATAGCGTCCACATTTCATTTTCATTTGAGTGATGGCTGGCACTTGCTTACAATCTGCCCAGCATTACTGAATACCTGCTCACTAGGGACGGACGTTGCCGGGATGCTTGACACTTCTGACCAAAGATACAACTTTTGAAATGATCTCAGTTGTTTATCTTCATTTTTACTCAAGGGTAGTTAAGATTAATAAATGTGGATTTTGTTTGAAGGTTTGTAGGGTGCTACCTCATTAAATGCTCACGCAGATTTGTTGTGTTACTGGAGTATCCAGGAAGGTGAGCTCAATTGCACGCAGATTCAGTGAGTCAGACCTGAGAGGAGCAGAGAAGCTCTGCGTTTAATGCAAAAAATAATGTCTGATTCTCCTTTGCTTAAACCCTTTACACAAAAACGATGCACACGCTTGACTATCGATAGTTGTCAAACCATATGATGCATCAATAAATCAATGCATCACCTTAGCTTTAGAAAAAACATCATGATATCAAAAGTGCCCAGCCATTTAAAGTGGAGATATCAAAAAGCCAAGTTTCAAGAAACCATTGGGACAATCTTGTTAGTAGAAACAATTGGGGCAACCTTGGCCCCACCGCTTTTACAGTTGTGTCTGTTTGTTTGGTGCTGGACAAGGTTGTCCCAATGGTTTCTTGAAACTTGGCTTGTGTTGTTGATATTTCCACTTTAAATGGTTGGGCACTTTTGATAACTTGGTGTTTTTTCATGTTTCCAGTGTGTTTTTGTTTCCAGTGTGATCCGCACAGAGTAGCTGAAAGAGTATAGCATTTCTGCAGTGTAAATTAATGAGTATAATAAGTAATATACAGTTATTACAGCAAAGGACACTGGATTTCTGAAATATTGCTGTCCAGCTGATACAAATCAATTTGCAAACCTTAAAAAAATTACCAAAAGTCGACCCATTTTTACACTTATTTCTATCAGTGTCTGAGTCTGCATTGTGCTGTGTTGGAGCACTTACAAATGTTATGAATCTGAAATACTATGCTGTGGGCATATCGTTGTGATTTTAATGTATTACCTTCACCTTATTTCTTGTCAAAACTGACAATTAAGGAGCGTTAAGTTTCAGCTGTGTGCTCTACTTAGTTTGCCAATGGGTCATTAGCACAACCAAATAGGCAGAGCAAGAAAATATTTTAGTTTTTTCAATGTCTGCACTGTCGGCTCCTGTGGCTGTGCTTTGAATATCAAACATGTATTTATTATTTTGTGTCCATATTTTGTTCAATACCTACAGAAAACAATGCAGTGGATGTGCTTACTCAGATTTCTTTTGGAGAAGTAGAGCTTTTTCCATCTTATCAACTTTTTGAATATCAAATTATGAAAAAGCTGAGATAAAAATGGTATGTGGTCTTGCCATGAGAATAGAAGTGCACATGTTGATTTAAAATAGTTTGTTCAGTAACAGCACTAGAACGTTTAGAATCCCAGAATATGAAAATGCTGATATGAAGCAGAAGTTGAACGTGAACTTAAAACAAATGATTTTACTTTTGTTAACAGTATAGGCGACTGGCTTACTTTTGTTTGTTTTAAACAGAGTTTGTGTTGTATTTTGTGACAACTGGAAAATAAAGATGTGTCATTTCCCTAACCACACCAACACACTTAGAGCGCCGAATCTATGTTAATGTGATTGTAGCTAACAAAACATTCCATAATAATTCCCACCTTGTATATCAATCCATGCATTCAAGACAGTGTACAGCGCCACAGCATTCTGCTTCTAAGTGTTTTAAAAGCGTTTTTTCTTATTGGCGAAAGAAAAGCTGACAATTTAATGTTTGCGGCCAAAAGCTTACATGACTCAATTTTGAACTGCTTCTACACTGGGTAACATGATTATGGAAAGAAAGGATTAAAAAAAAAAATAGACCCACCATTGAATTCCAATCGTGCTGAAATCAGTTTTGTTAGATGTAGCTTGAGTTTGAGTATCGTCAATTTAGCAGCCAAGCATGATACTGGCTCCATCATTCTATTTAAATACACGTGGCAACAGTTCTTAACCCCCAGCCCCCATAACTGTCAGCAAAATGTGTGGCTTGTAGAACAGCACACTGGGATATATCATACCTAACGGACACAAAAGCATTTATATTCCAAATACGTTTACTTTCTTAAATCCTCAATGTGAACGTCAGAATAACCCCTCCATTGGTCTCTGTTTCGTTATCCCCTATGGCGGGCAGAGTTAGCCAGAGAGCTGTGCTGCCTAAACAAAGACCGAAAGGGGATAGTGCTGCAGGAATAACTAACAGCGTTTTCTTGACTGTCTTTGCAGATGACCCGACAATGCAGGGACTCAAATACCGACAGCTTCAAACTGGGGAGATGATCATTATAGTGGTGGTGCTCATCATGTGGGCAGGTGGGTGTCTTATTCTAGACAAAGGCAATATTACACTGTCACAAACCTATACCTTCCTTAAAAAAAAAAAAAAGAAAAGAAATAGACTCTGACACACTAACACAGAGAGTGAAATATTGAAACACGTCAAATTACCTCACATATCATAACACAAGCCCCTCCCTGTCTCTCTTTACATACATCTATACATACATGCTGCAGTTTTCAGAATTATAGGCATTTCCACTTGACATCCCTCCTACAATGTGTATGCCTGGTATAACGCTCGTCCCTTGTAAAGCACTTATTAATAGTATGATTGCTTAGCATAGAAAGATCATTTTCAGTTCACTAGTCACATTTTTTAAATTATTATTGGCATATAATTTTGTAAATGTGGATTTCCCCTGAACCAACTATGAATTCCTAAAAGGGTTGACCCCAGGCACACTTTATAAAAAAATGCTGAATATCATTGTGGAATATGTGAAAATAGTATAGAAATATGCAATATTTAGACTACATTTGTGTAACTAATAAGAGAATGGTCTCCTTATGTACAGCTGTGGGGTAGATATTGTATGACATCTTACTATTAACAGCACTAATATTATGACACTTCTAATAATGTTTCATGTTATTACCCTTACCCTAGCCCAATCCACCTTGATCTTTCATTATACATAGTTTGTACTGGAAAATCAGGAATATCTAAACCCAACCATAACCTAAAGTAATCTTTATTACCAGTTATTATACGAGATAATTAGACTGATTTATAGTGCTGAAAATAGGGAAGAAGTGATAATATATATATATATATATATATATATTATATATATTATATATATATATATATATATATATATATATATTTTACAATTTTAGAAAGAGGATGACCAATCAGAAAACTTAATTTCAGAAATCTAGTGGAAAATCTTTATTTGTATTTACCTCCTGTTGCTGATAGGGAAGCTCTTATGCAGTTCCCAGAAATTAGTAGGCAGCATTTCTAGGGGAGAAAGTAGAACACACCCAATGTGTCCTGTCAGTCAACCAGGGAAGAGTAAAAACACACAATACAAATTAAATAATAATAATCAGAAAAATAAGGACCTACTTTTTACATCACCACCACAGATAAAGAAATACCAAAATAAACAAACAGTTCAGAATCTGACTTTAAAAGACATGCATAGACCACTGCAACTGTAAACAAAAGAATCTGCCAGGGACACAGTTACTTGTCCTCTGTAGTTAACGAGAACGCATAGAGATTCCACAGAAAACCTCCTGCTGTTATACATTTCATTAGAGCCTAATCCCAGGAAACTGAGATTATAAAAACTGTCATTTCCTGCGACCTGCTTGGTGACGGGGCTTCTGAGCAGAAAGAGTTCCTCCTGTCAGACTTTATTAAGAGAGACCCAGAGCTGACAGTTCAGATCTGCCCATATCAATGTCGCATCTCACTCTCTTTCACCTCCTGCCTAATAGGGACCTTCTACAGCATTCATTCTCTAATAATATGGCTGTAATCAATGTGTTACAATCCAAGCAAGGGTGACTGGCTCACTCTCTTTCTCTTACCTAGTAAGATAGTGTACAAAAAGTTCATCAGCATCTGACAAAATGAGTCATTGTTCCCAACAATGCTTTTGTAGTTTATTAATTAAATGATAAAAGAATTACCTCATCTGTTTGAGTTTTAACATATCAGTCTGGAATACACATACTTCTGGGTTACATTTCTGTTTTTTTTTTTTTTTTCCCAGCTGTGATTGTCCTGTTCTGCAGACAGTATGACATCATTAAAGATAATGATTCAAACAACAGCAAGGAAAAGGCCAAACCTTCCTCTGAGCACAGCACGCCTGAGCGACATACAGTGGGGCTGCTGCACAGTAAGGTGAGTGCAGGGTCTGGCATTCAACACTCATAGAGAAACAAATACAGCTAGTGCTTGTTTATCCACTGGGATGGTTAGATCAGGTCTAACCAAGAGCCAGTGTCTCAGTCCATTCAGCATCTAAATACTCACCTGTGACAGGGTGCTCATGTCACGTGTGTGAGTAGCCGCTGCTTAAGCAATACAGAGAGACTTGGGAGGTGGAGTTGAAACTCCAGCACAGGGCCGCAGGATTTATTCACAAACACAGAAAGTAAACAAAGGGGTCATGTGATGTTACCAACGATGGTAACGCACAGAGGACACATGCTGCAAGCTGTACATAACACACAATACAAAAACTACAAATAAAAGGTGCTACACAGGGTGAGCGCTAGCCTTATAAACGAGGCATCCCGCTCCAGGACCGGCTACACTACGTAACCCTCAATATACATTACATGGGATCACTATCCCCAAACTAACCTACTTATGAGCAGGTATACATGTAACAACTCCTGCTACTTCATACGGCCATGGCTGGGCATTGCCTTCACAAGCACCGTCTTGCAGTTTCAGGGTTGCATAGCTGTCATTCCTGCTGAGTGCACGCAGCTCCCCTCTGTGTAGCATGGTGTTGCAGTTGCCTAGAGCGATCTCCACCTGATATTTTTATGCTGATGGACACACAGTCAAGACCAGCCCACCTGCTGATTGAGGACTGGCACAGCCAATCACTCGCTGCCCTTCCTCTCAACCAAACCTAGCAGGCAGCATTTCTCAACTGTGCGCCCTTCTGTAAACAATAATTTCATCAAACAAATCAACTCCAAAAAGACACACAGTAAACCCATTCCCACGTATAAAATTACACCAGCACTAATTCCCCATTGTGTAGTGCAAATCAAATAAGACAAAATGAATAGAACCAGTAGCTCATGGGCTCCCAAAGAGCGCATCTGGTAAAGGCACTCCGCGTGGAGTGCAGGATGTGCCCTATAGCCTGGAAGATCACAGGTTCATATCCAGGCTATGTCATTGCCGACTGTGACTGGGGGTTCCTAGGGGGCGGCACACAATTGGCCGAGCGCTGCCTGGGTAGGGAGGGCTTAGGTCAGCAGTTCACCACACACCAGCGACCCCTGTGGCCGATAGGGCACCTGCGGGGGTCTGCAGTGGAGCCATTCAGATCTGTGTTGTCCTCCGGCACTGTAGGTCTGGTGGCTTGACGGATTGAAATGATGGATTGGCAGGAGCACGTTTCGGAGGACGCGTGTTTCAGCCTCTGTTTCCCGAATCGCCGGGAGGTTGCATCGGTGAACCGGGATAAAAACAATTGGGCATTCCAAATTGGGGAGAACTGAGTTAAAAACCACTGCCGATGACTACATTTTAAAAAAATAAATAAAAAACAGTTGCTCATGTACCTGTTAATATTCTGATGAACCATGACAGCATAATAAGATGAGAGACCAGGATACAAACCATTTTGGATAGTACTGCAGAAGTGATTTTCAAAACAGAATATCCTGTACAAAGGATATTTTTTATTTATTTAAGTTAGGTCAATTTCAATAGTGAGTACAAGTCATTTATAATCCTTCAAAACGACATTACATTACAAGACTGCAGTAAGGGCAGAGTTTTGTAGCTGTTGCGCAGATGTAGTTCAGATTTGATTCTGAGAATATCTGAAAATCAGCAGGATGTGAATACTGAAGCAGAAATGGTACTACAATAGTAAGTGAATCTAAACAAGAAATGATCTTACCAAATTTCCCTTTTTAAAATAACATAATGTTTATAGCTTGTTTGTTCTTGTTAGAAAGTGGTGTAGATAATAAATCTGGAACAAACCTGCTTCAAAATATATTTGTTTCAGTTGCATTAATTCAAAGTGATAAGAAGAGCTCCAACCACCGCTCTGTGAATGTAAGCCCCACCTTTCCCCTGGCGATGCTGTGGGCATACATTCCTTCAACAGCACGTCTGTCCACCTGTCAGAATATAGTGTCGGTTTAAAGCCTCTCCCAGAATGAAACGGCAATTGCATCTGTTCCACGCAGCCTCATGTCTAATTCACTGTGTGGATGGTGCGTAATAATAAACATTGATACAAAAGTATGAATGAATTAAATCCTATTCAGCTGCTTGATATAACTGTCATTATTGTGGGTTTAATGATAACCATGATGGGCAGACAAGTGAATGCGGCAATAATGAGACTCTGAAGCAGATCAATGTGATTATCCCATTATGATATGATTAGATTGGCCAACTTATTGCTTCTTTGAAGTAAATGGCAACAATAAGGGATAATGAACATTCGTTGTTTATTTGTAGAGTGAACTGAAAAGAATACTAGAGAAAATATGACATTTTGGAACCTTTGCATTGCGTTCATTACATAAAAAATGAATGTGTTACATTGGATAAGTCACCAATAGCAGACTACTGGGTGTTAAGATCATAATTCTGTGTATCGGGATTTATGGTTTTGCCAGTAGTTGGTGATTTATCGGTTTATCAAATGTACAAGGGGTTCCATCATGACACATCTTATTAAAAAATTGCAACACATCGAAATAGTAATTTAGTGGTCAATATGATTCATCCTTATCCCGCTGAGATAAGCCACAGCTGGATTTTATTGTATCATTTTATATGTCATCTAAAGTAGCTGTGATTATCCCAGGATTACCCCTAAAACAACTGGTTGTAAAAATAAATAAATAAATACATTTAAAAAATCTACTAAAATAGCTATGGCTTATCTTGTCCTAAGAGGGTATAGGGTTATCAAAGGAAAGATTTGGTCAATACTTTCTGTAAATTTACACAATATTCACAATGCAAGCAAAAACATGTCTGCACTCAATATTAAGGTTGTCTGTGCTGCAGCTCTGGATACTGGAGCCAGAGGAAAGCTAGAGCAGGTGTCGTGGAGTATTTTACCTAAGAGGAGGCTAACTACACAAACGGTAACTTTGCACAAGTATTGCGTAAGGTTAATGCTTATTACACAAAATGTTGCTATATTGGAGAAATAGTTATTATAATGGCAAAAGATACCTACTTGTAAATTCTTCATGTACAAAATGGCTCATCCTGACTTCATTAACGTAAACCCATGTACCAAATTCTAAAACCATACAAAATAACAGCAAAGAAAACAAAAAGAAAAACCGTAACTTCTCTTCAAGGAACACAGAGAAAACAGCACCTTTTAGTATTGTTGTGTTATGGTTTTTTTTCTTTTTTTAATAAAGCAACTCAAATGAGGAAAGCCAGCACCGTAATTGACTAATGAAATTAAGTGTATTCCAAACGACTTCAGTTAAGTGCAAAAGTTCGATGTGTTCCCAAGCAATCCGTTCCCTATCTGAGCAGTCAGTTTGCAACCCTGCAAAACCACGGCATGTGAAAAAAAATGCACTGGAGTGTAATTCATTTTTATTTTGTTTTTTTTCTATTACAGTTCGGTTCTCTTGATCTGATTTATGGTAGCATTGGGAAGCAGACATGGGCCACTGGGGCAATGTATTAGTTACTCGTTAATTTGTAGGCCAAGAAGGGTTGGAATTGGATCATCCCGTCCTGTAGCATTGCCAATCTTCCCTTGTTAACAATTTTCTCTTTCATTTGTGGTTAAATGACATAATGTAGGGGAGGCCCATAGTCATGGTAAAATCCCTGGTGCAGTGTTACATATTTGTGCATTGTTATCTCCATTAGACTGTTGCGTCTTATGTTTCTGTGTTAAGGCTGTCATTGCCCAACGCAATAGCACTGTATTTAGCGTGTTTTTAATGCTTGCTCCCAGAACACTTATGTAATTCCCATTTGTGCATTTCCACGCCTAATGTCAGTAGTACGTTCTGTATATATTACAGTGTTGGTCATTCAGTATTTAGTTGCATTGTTTGGCTTGCTTTGCCAGACGGAGAGAGTGCTTATAGTCTTGTGGAGGTGGATGTGGAGGTGGATGCGTGGGCTCTCCTATACTGTTTTACATTTACTGTTGAAGGGTTATTGTTAAATAGTTTTACTGTGCTGAGCTTACGTTCTGTCAATGACAGTGGGCAAGATGGTGCTTGAGGAGACTAGTGATGGGAGAGTGACTGAGCTCCAGACCGCGACCCAGGAGGCAGACGGTCAGTGCTTAATTTGTGCTGGCGCTCTTACATTATGAAAGTTATAAATCTCATAATATTTTTTGCTCTCAGGTGCATGCTGTCTGAGAATTTGGGATTCTCAGTCAGGCATAATATAATGTACCAATATTTTCTTAAACATTCTTCCATGCGCTAGTTAAGAGACATGCACATTTGTTTTTCGTTGGCAGCTGAGAGATGTGGGAGTGGAGTCTGAACGTTGCTTCGCTGTAGAAGAGAGATATATTCTTCTCGACACAGGCAAATACGAGAGAGCATGCCTGGGCAAATGTGTACGGCTCTGTAGCTGAAGAATATATCCAGAGGCTAAAAAAAATAAAAGTGAAGTCTGAAATTACTGGCATATTTTATTACTGGTTGCTTTTAATTTATTTTTCTGTGCATACTACTACTTTGTATATGGTGTGGAGTATGTGATTGTAAATTAGTAACATTAGTACACTTTGAAATAAACTTGTTGTGATTTTGATTGTGAGGTTCTTAAGAACTGTATTGTTGCTAAGGATACAATTATATCACGTTGGTCACAGCTTTCACAGAACCCGTGTATTTTGTCATTTTCCACTCAGCATGAAAACAGGAAGTGAGCAGTGCAAAGTTAAAGCAATTAGAAAATGTCAAATAAAGGTGAATACTTACACAGAACTAAAAAAAAAAAAAAAAAAAAAGTAAAATGGCACAATTAAGTTCTAGGCAACTAGCAGAGCAGTATCCCAAACAATTTCATGAAAGTGGAGGGAGCAGCTTTAAAGGAGAAACAAACTTAAAATTAACCAAAGCCTTTTGTGCAGAAATATACCATTGCATACCCTTGATAATGCAAAACCTAAAGGGAGGTCAGTTTACAGTTTTGGATAAGCATGAAGCCCTGATTTGCAGTTCTTGCAGTAGTTGCTCTGCGCAGTGCTTAACAGTAGGACCTGTCAACAGTGCAGATGACAGAATGAAATCAAAAGTTAACTTTTAACATACATATTGTAATACCAAAAACCATAGATGTGTTTAAGTAGACATGAATGAAAAGGATAGTGTTATAAAATTCTCAATTTACAACCAGATAATTTTATTAAAAAATAAAGTTTCAGCGTTAACATTATTTTGTGAAATCGGACATCGTTAAAATTAAAAGTAAGCATAGTCTTGTTACGGTTGTTTGAAAAGGTACGGTTTAAAAACAAAAAAAAAATTGTTTATTATTTGTTTATTTAGCTGATGCCTTTATCAGTCAGCTGCAGAGTCACTTACAACAACGTCTCACCCAAAAGACAGAGCACAAAAAGGTTAAGTGACTTGCTCACAGTGACTCGGTGAGCAAGCCAGGATTTGAAACAGGGACCGTCTGGTTACAAGCCCTGTTCTTTAACCACTGAACCACACACCATGTTTATTTAGTAAATATATTAAACTATTACATTATATTATATTAATTTTTTTTTTTTTTTAAGTTCAAATCTAGCCATGGCCATTCCGTGAAATTGTCTGTTTTTAGCTGTGACTGAGCCATGATTTTTACATGTCTTTAACTTGACAAAATCATATCCTTAATTATTGTCACTGCTTTCGGCCCGGTGTTGCATCTTTGCATCCCCGGCCCCCTTTGGGTCTCTTCGGAACACATCTTGCTTTCTTTCAATGTACGTGCACCCTCCAGTGCTATCAAGTAAAAAATAGCATAAAGAAAAGAAGAAAAAAGAGAGAAAATATTTAACACAAAAAGGAAGGAAAACACTTAACATGATAGAGGTTAGTAAGCTGTGAGGTAATGAGCTTGAGGTCACTGCAGCGGATACCTAGAGTAGGAAAGCTGGAAATAGAAGGAACTGTATATTCAGAGCATCTCCAAAAACCCCAAAAATGCAGATAGGCATATGGTTTCCATAGTTAAATCATCGAATGGAGAAAAGCAGCCTTGGTGGAGAATGGAAATCAAGTTGCCAAGAATGTCTATAGAGATAGGCAGGCGAGCAGGAGATGGAGCCAGTGAGCACTTGGAAATTCCCCGTAAGAGACGATGAACAGCTGGGATTGATAGTATAGTAGAAAAGCGATGGACATCAAGCGAAATTGGTGTTGAATTCCTGACAAATAGGATTTGATTGTAGCTGGTGCCAGATGTAGAGAGTCCATTGCATGAACTTTGAAAGCCATGATCCCGTCATCACCACCTGACGGCTGTGGATTACCCTATCCTTACACTTTCGTGCATGTGAGAAGCTCGCCTCCACCAGTGCAAGGCTTCCCAGCATACGCGAGACACGGTCAGCCGACGGTGTCTGTCATGTTTGGAATGTAGCCGGAAGGCATTGAGCCACGCTTAAAGCAAAACGTTTTTTGTACTGGGATTAATTGGCTCTTGGCATCATTGAGGGTGAGACCCAGCCTCGACAGATGTTCTGTCACTATTGCCATGTCGGCCACTGCCCCTTCCTGCGACTGGGAACACATCAACCAGCCATCCAGGTAATTCAACACCATAGCCTGGTTCTGGACTGTGTGCAGTCACACAATGGGGCAGCGAGCACCTACAGACAGAGGTGCTTAGTCTGGACCACGTGCAGTGCAGTCAACAGGGTGGAGCAAAGCCTACAGACGGAGGGCACAGGGGCACTGAAGCATCAATGCACTGAGGGCACCAAGCACAGAGGGTGCAAGCACCGAAGGTACTGGGCAAGGGTGCCTAGTCTGGTCCATGTGCAGTCACATAACTGGGGCAGCATGTAGCTTGCAGTGGAGTATAGCCTACAGATGGGTACTTTGGAAAAGGACTTTTTTTTTTTTTTTTAACTGCAAGGCAGTAAAGAAAACGCACACACACAAGAGCTGTGAGGGTAGAAAGTCACCACACCAAGTGGCCGGTGAACTGTCAGATTTTTGGCCGAGCGCACCAAGGGGGCGGGCCGAGACTATCTGGCAGAATTGACTCAACAGCGGGGCTGTTTTTTGTAGCTGCAAATAGCAGAGGAAAAATCACAAAACGGCATGTGCTGTAAGGTTAGAAAGCAGAGTATAGTTCAGTTCACAGAAGCTGGGTTTCTGATTCCAGGAAAGTGGCAAGCTGACTTCCAGCAATGAACTGCAGGCAATAAATTGCAAGGGAACTCCAGAAAACTGGAGTGAGAGCTTAATCACAGCAACTGGACAGGTTAGTTATACCTACCGTACTTACCTGATGTGAGAAGCAAAAGAGAATGTGATCTCTGTGGAGTGACTACTTATTCCCTCGGTAGGCGGGACCGAGGATGTCACTCCCCAGAAGGGCCTATCGGCAGGTCTGACATAAAATGCTCAGTAAAATACCTGACCTGTGGCAGGCATATCCCAAAAGTATTGTTGTTGTTTGTCTTCAAATTGAATGGGAACTACAATTGAGAACTGTTGTATTATATTATTTTACAGACATTAAAAGAGAATATTATTTGAGTTGTATTTTGATTTTGAATAATTCGTAGAAGCAAATTTTACCACCATGCATGGTGGCTTAAATGCCCAAAATGCTGTAAGCTACTTACATAACAAACTAGTTTTAAAATCAAAGTCAATAGACACTCTATTTTGTACATCTCCTGTCTAACTCAGGTGAACTTAGGGCTGAGTGGCCTGGGAATTAGTGACAGGGCTGTGGATTGGTTCATGGACTACTTAGGAGGCAGTGTGGTCTAGTGGTTAAGGCTTGTAACCAAAAGATCACTGGTTCAAATCTCACCTGTGTGATATGTGGATGACACTATTCTATATACAACTGGATATTCTGTACAGGCTTTTCAGAGAGATCTGCAGACTGCACTCAAACCATATTATTTTGTTGTAATAGGAAGAAAATTAGTAATCAGAACTGGACTATTACTACTTTGTATGGTGAATCACTCAAGAAAGTTTCCTAATATAAATATTTAGGTATATGGATCGATGAGCATCTTACATTTAATGATCACATTGATAAACTGCTTTCAAAATTAGGACTTAAACTAGGTTTCCTTTTAAGGAATACAAAGTTGTTTTTCTCAGGTTAAATATTAAAGTTAGTGACTGTTACTATTCTACCTGTTTTGGACTGTGGTGATTTTATCTGTCAGTTTGCTTCCAAGCAGTCTTTGCAAAAATTGGATGTAATATATAATTCGTGCTGCCGTTTTGTTTTAGAGTGCCCTTTTTTGGCATATCACTGATAGACGTATAAAAAACTAGGACGGTTCTCATTGACAAATTGAAGGCTTTATCACGGGTATTGCTTCGTTTTTAAAGTTATTAAAGGCATGGTTCCTGATTATCATAGTACCTTGGTCAAAAAGGTCAATCCTGGCTTTAGTTTGCGATCTCATGATTCTGGTAGTTTGGTAGTCCCAAGGATACAGACACGATTAGGAGAATTGGCTTTTTCTTATTGACTCCCAAAGACCTGGAACACTTTTTCACATGGTTTAAGAATGGAATTTCATAACCTCTCATTTTTTGGTTATAATGAGCATATTGGGGATTTGCTTAATTCCATGCCCTTGCTTTTCTTTTAGTCCATATTGAAAAAGAAAAAAAAAATGCTGCATTACTGCGCCTTTGTTTAGTTGTTGTTGTCTAAGGCTGGACCACACAAATATTAATTGTGTTGTTTTATATATGATTGTGTCTGTGCATGACAGGACCCCCTTGTAAATGAGGCCTCTGTCTCAATGGGTTAATTTCCTGTACAAATAAATAAAGCTGTGGCAATAAAAATGGTCTCTTTTTGCAATGTCGGGGTCAATTAGGTAACAAGCTTCATCAGAGCCAGTCAAGGGGTGTGCTTAAAGCAGAAATTTAAACTCAGTCGGTGGTTACTCAAAAACTGGAAAACTAGTTAGTTGACTTTTTTGTCAGAGAAAGTGGAATTTTGACGCTATATAAACAACAAAGGCATGATGTTTCCTGAACTGAAAACCAACCTGTAAATCTGGACCCCATCCATGCCCATATATGTGCACAAATCAGTTGCAGGTTAGAGGTTTAAAACTGTGATGTAGCTTATTTTTTTTTTTTTTTTTTTTGTAATTTCTAGTCAACAGCAAGCAGACAGTTACATTCAAGCTTCCTGTTATGGGCTTGGGAATTTCCTACCCATAAATATATTTGAAAAGTACTTTGCAACTGAAAAAAAAAAAAAAAAAAAAAACAGCATTAAGGTCTGAATAGGATAAGTGACATCTGTGAAATTGCAGGGAGACCTCCGACAATGGGAAGATAATTGAATCAAGAGGGGGGTTTTCTACTTAGGCAAAATACTATACATGCTCATCAGTTCCCTGGCACCTGGTTGATTACACACAATGCAGCACACTTAACTTAAAACTAAAATATAAAACAATGATAATAAAGCTAATAGTGTGCTGTTCTGATATTTAGTGTTGCTGGGTATTGGACCCAATTTAATTATGTAAGATAGTGAAAGACAATTGGATGTTGGGTATACAGATATTCACATACTGTAGGGACCAGCAGTTACCTTTGCTAAACAACAGATGAAGTCACAGAAGCTGGCATTGAGGGTGTAAAAAAAATAAATGGTGCTTAAAACTATGGACTATTGTCTATTACATTTGTGCAAATTGTGATGGGTTTTTTTTGTAACATTATAAATCATAGTTGTCAACATTCCTGTACAGTGCTTCTCATCCTGTGTAAATAGTCTGTCCAGTGCACTGAACACTAAGACAGAATTCACAAGTTAAATTGTCACACAATATGTTAAACAGTTAATTCTCAATAGTATTTTAATTTCTAAGTTATGCATTGTATCTCTTATTGTATGAGATGTTGTTCCACACAGATGGAGCGGCTTGAACCACTGAACCCGCACAACTGAAGAATATTGTAACAAAGCATATCCTCAAAACAATGAAAACACCTTCCCACTGGAAATAAATACACACGTTTATAACTGATGGTTCTTTCTTTATTACAGTTTCAGAAAGCGCCATCAATCAACATCATTGAAGTCTGACCCAAGAGTACAGTATGTTGGCCTAAAGACAAACCATCTGAAGAGGCTTTTGTGAGATGGTGGAATGGTTCCATGGTGGGAGGCCTTTAACCCAAACGCATGTCGCAGTCTAAGCCATTTAGCTTTGCAGGAAATGTGCATGAGGCCTCAAACACAATGCATGACAAATGCAAGGTAGCACCCAATTTATCTTGATGATTGATCATTTGGAAACAGATCCATCTGATCTTGGATGTCCACTCACAGGTGTAAACAGCGAAGGACGAGAAGATAGGGTTGACACATTGCATTATCTTAACATTGTGCATTCTCTGGAATGAAATGTCATTTTTTTTGCCACCCTCACATGTTTTAGGAGCAGCCATATATGGCAGGATATAGGACACAAAGATACCTGATGTGGATGTTATCCAGATACACACTGATTCTATTGAAGAACATGAAGCCTGGGTTTGGGTAAAATTTCCATTCCCTTTTTCGAGCCTATTTGAGTACTGACTTATGAGCCTACAGTACATGACAGGTTATGATGTTCCTGCAATATTTATCCAACTATTATTAACTTGCCACAGAAATATCAAAAATTATTTTCTTTCAGTCAAAAATGCATTGTGCTTGTGAATCAACAATAACCATGTACTGTTATAATTATGGCCTTGAGAAATTCACAGCAGATTATTAACACGTTAGCTAATAGCAAATTACAATTCATAAAATAGTCGTGTTAAAAGATAAGGTGCTGGTGTCACAGTTAAGCACTGTACATGTTAAATGATAAGACATGAATTCAAAACATTTTACTAGGTTTATATCTGATAACGCGACTGATAATGTGTTAGCCTTTGCTAGTAGTATCTGCAAGAGGGTAAAACAGCGTTCACAATTTCAGTATAAACTTTTTTTTTTTTAAACCGTTTCCCAAACTGTTTTAAAGGGCATTGGAAAAGTGCAATGAAAGAAAGGTTAGTACTGTATACTGTACAGCTGATGTAAAGTGTGTAAGAATAAAACCTATATCTTAAATAAGATATTTTAAACATATCGAAGTGTTTATTTTAATTGTTTGAGATGGACAAAAGAACATATTGAGGTGTAAAGAATATTATCGCTAAATTTGTTTACATTTTTTTGGAATAGCAATTACATTTTTTAACAGTTAAATCTCTGAATGATATACGATGGTATATTCAGTACATTACTGTTATTTATTTATTTATTTATTTATGTTTGGGGGGGCGGGGAATTACACCAATAACCATTAAAATGTCTCCAAAATTACAAAGTTTACACTCTGCTTCCAAATAACAGAAAGGGGTCTGATACAGTGGAAAGAAAGCTGTAAAAATCAAATGTCAAAAATAATACATTTGCTGATTATATTATAACAAGCACTGTGACAAGGGATGTGCATGTGCAGCCTTGATGTCAGAATAAACTGTGTGTTAAAACTTTTAATGAAATTGAAATAAAAATGTTCTACTGCTGTCCAACCCTGATCAAGGAGGAGTCAAACCCTCTACATGTTTCATGCACAAGTTTTTTTACATTGAGAAAAATATATCCTCCCTGGATTCCATTGCAAGATTCAATAAGGACTATAAATCTGAATTTAAAGGCTCCGGAATCTGTAAAACAAAGACACCAATGGAATTTATTTTGGTTCATAGTGACTGGGAATAATTGTGAGTTTAAAAAAAAAACTGTTTCTAATGGTAACATTTAAAGCAGTGTGTGTTTAAGATGTGCCTAGTGCCCTTGAAAACATCTGATACGTGAATCAATCCTGTCATTGACATTTGCTACAAATCTCTGTTATCTGTAGAACTAAATTACACATGAGCAATTGTTAGTCAAATCTTCTGTTAATTTCTCAAGGGCCTAGTGATGATGCTGTGTTCAATTCAATTCAGTTTTTTAAATCAGTAAAAAATAAAATAAAATAAAAAAAAACACTTAATGGAATAAAATAATTAAATATATTTTTGAAGCCCACAACAATATTCAAGACACAACGTTTCTTCTTTTTCCAAAAAGCTTGTAATCATTTTTTTTTTTCTAAGAAGTGATAGGTTTGTGAACTTTGAAACGTTATAAAGATTCAACGAACCTGCTTGGACATGTTGTCCATTATAAATACATGTGTTTATATAAGTGATATCTATATGTGATATATATATCTATTAATACAACATATATATAATTATATATTATATGGCATAATTAATCCCTTTGCACTAGAAATTTTTTTCTTTGGCAGTAAATTAAATCCCTTTGCACTAGAAATAATTTTTTCTTTGGAGTTATGTGTTTTTCAGATTAAATCATATACTACTATACTCTGTGTCCTGTTTTTTGTTGTTTGTTTGTTTTTAGAAAGTGTGGTCACAAACCAAATTAGCTCTTTTAATACAACAAAACTTTATTCAAATTAGGTGCTTGGCATGCACCCACATCAAACACAAAATATTTTAAAAACTGCCAATGTGAGACAATAAAAGTGCACAACAGGTAATCATCGTGGAATTATTTAATTCTCTTTGAACCCCTTTAACATAAACACCCTGGAAGTGCTCAATTCCTGTTTCCTAGGTTTGTCCCCAGTTCAGCTCTGCTCTCTCCCTCTCACTTAATTAATGGAAGCATTGTATAAACCTGACATTCCATGGCTCAACTGAAAATATTGGATTTCTTTACTCGATGGACCACAACCTCTGTGGAGCTCTGCATATATTACTGCTGCTTCTGTGCCATTGACTCAGCCTAGTCATATCTTTTCCAACAAGGGCGAGGAGGATAAAACTGGATTTGCAACAAATCTGAATAGCATTTTGGATACAGGCTCGAATGTAATCCCTTTTTCCACTGTGGCTGCCACAGATGAATCCAAGCAAACATTCTTCCTTAGAAGGTCTCTGCTGTATTAATATCACAGCATAGATTAAATCTAAAATGCCATTCTAAAATTTGAAAAGCAACTTCCATTTTTGAAGCTTTTTGGAGAATAAAGATATAAGAAATTCGTGTTGCTTCTGTGCAACAACTGAACTGTTGCTCTAAAATAAACAACACATAATGTTATATTGAATGATTCCTATATAAGTAGGTGTGTACTTTTACCAGCTTTTGTTTTTGTCTTACAGCTGCTGCAGGTCATATATAGTACAAGGTTTGCAGGACAGCTCTTACCTTTGTTTTCCAGGTCACAGACAAGGTCAATCCTCTGTTTTCAACATTTTCACATCGGTAGAACTGATCATCTTTTAAAAAGTAAAGATCATATTGATTTGCTTGTCTAATGAGACAGAACCTCTGTAAAAGCAAACAGTCAAAAAAATGATGTAGTCCCAGAGGTGTATGGCTGTGACTGGAGTGAGGCATACAGATTATTAAGCAGTGCAATATAACTATAATATGTTATGTCATTTTTCATGATTATATATTACAGTATTGTATATCACAAGCATGGGTATATCTAGCTTGGGCTACATTTTTGTTATTCCACTTAAGTGGAATAACATGCTTCCCAGGACTAGTTCCGATCCAGTGGTGTGCTGCTGACTCTCAGGACGGAGCTGCTCTTTGGTACTTCAAACAATACTGCCACCCATACATGTTTTATACAACTTTAAAATATCTGATATAAATTCTGATTTCTTTTGTTGTTTTGATTAGGACTTCAGTTTCCACACTGTTCCTTAAGTTCAACTGTCACATTTTTCATTTTGTCATTTCTTTGTTAAGTATATGGAAACCTGTGACGCAGTATGTAATTCAATATGTTAACGCAACATTATTCAGCAGGTTTCATTCGACTTTATGAAGCAAAATATATTCATTCCATAGGGTGATGCAAAACTTTTGGCCATAGCTGTGCACATTATTGATTATCTATTTACTCATGTCTTGTGAGAAGTGGCTATTGATTTCCAGTTCTGGCTATTGAATGATTTGATTAATTATGATAAATAAACTAATGTGCTTCTGGCAGTATAATTCTGTTGACCCCAACAAGCTACAAGAAAATGTTCAAATGTCGGTTGGCCTGGATTTTGTGATTTTCACTCTGTATGATATTTTAATCTGAAGACAATGTATATTTTTAACTTTAGAAATACTAAAAGACACTTAAAACATGATTACTTTTGTGTAAGTAAGTATTTAAACATGTAGCATTATTGAGTGTTTAATAAGCTGTCCGTCCATCCGTCCTGTCCTTCTTAGACACGGTTTGGTATTAAACCTTTTGAATTTGAATAGAAACTTAACCAGGGGGGGTTTAATTTTGCTGTTAAAAAGTTAAACTTTTAAAAAGAATATGAGTAAATCTTATTTTATGCAGATTTAATTCAATACAAGTGAAATGTACAGGACATGTCAGCCTCCTGCTCTGAACACATAAAGAAAAGGTTGTTGCCTCCATAAATCAATGTATAGTAACCATTAAAACCTCTTTACTGCCTTATATTTCCCATGGAGAACATGATTTGAATGTGTTTGATTTGTGCAAGGGATGTAACAAAGATCATTTGTGCTGAGATTACTCTTGCTCCTAGAGTGCCACATTTGCTCTAGAAACCACTAAAATTGATGAGGACTATTAGCTGGAGAGTTACTGGTCTTGCTTCACTACACAGACTTAATTATACGCGTCTGAAGATTATATTCATTATATATATATATATATATATATATATATATATATATATATATATATATATATACACACACCATATTACTTCAATTTGGCACTACCCTCGAGTTAAAGAGACCCTCGTATTGACGCCGCAGTCATATAGCAGTTATATAATAGAGGCCACCCTCAAATAAACGCCACTATCAGTAAAGAAACATTAAGGTATTTTTTTCTCACCCTACTAAAAAAACACACACGTACACGTACCAACCTATATTTGGCTAACTCAGGGAGATAATAAGGCTATGAAACAAGTATGCATTCTATACTGCTACTTTTCTTAATTAACAATGCACATTTCTGAGACAGTTAAGTAATTGGACTCTGCATGAGAAACCAACTCTTCATGGAAAAATATAAATGCAATATACATTATTTAAATTATATAAATTAAATGCAGTGTTCAAAATTGCTAATTGTAAGTGTTTACTAATAGTAGTACTTATCCTCTAATCAGCATTCTATTGCTTACATCAGGGGTACTCAATTCCATTCTCTGGCGGGCCAGATAAGGCAATGTCCAAACCTTGAGGGGCCACAGGGAGCTCAAGATGTGCATAGTGGTGGGGGGTTGTTTAAATGGTCATGAAAGGGGCTCCCGAGTGGCGCATCCAGTAAAGACGCTCTGCGTGAGTGCAGGATGCGCCCTATAGCCTGGAAGTCTCCGGTTCGAGTCTGGGCTATTCCACAGCTGACCATGGACAGGAGTTCCCAGGAAGTGGCGCTCAATTGGCTGAGCGTCGTGGTGGGGGGGGGATGTCCTCGGCTCACCACACACCAGTGACCCCTGTAGTCTGGCCGGGCGACTGCAGGCACGCCTGTTAGCTGCCCAGGAGCTGCATTGTCCTCCTACGCTGTAGCTCCTAGGTGGCTGCATGGTGAATTTGCAGTGTGTAAAGAAGTAGTCGGCTGATGGCACACACTTCGGAGGACAGTGTGTGTTCATCTTCGCTGCTCCCGAGTCAGCGCAGAGGTGGACTGACCAAGGATTGACAGACAATAAATTTTGTTAGACTAACTCATTCTCTTGGGCCTTCTTTGCTGATTGAGAAGAATAGCAAACATCAGTTAAATACTGTAAATCACATCATGAAGTTCATTTTAATGGCTCTTATGATAGCCTGAAGGTAAAGTTCAATCCATATTTCTGAGGAAATAAAGCCCAGATCATATTATTTCAGGTTATCAACCCACATAAGTCTATTATGATCATTTGCATTGTAACTCATGCTTCTATTACATGTCTACAACATATGTACCATATCAGGATACTTTACCATGATTTCATAATGGAATCCTGTTCTTTTAACAAGGTGTAAGGGAAGACCAAAAACTTGGATATGAAGATTTCTGCCTTGGAGTGATTTAAACCTAAAATGATCAAAAATAATTAGAAACCTGGTGTCTTATTGAAAGCCATATTAATTTAGATTTGTTTGTCTCAGTTCAGTTCCTAGACCTTTACAAACAAAGACCTTACAGAAAGAAACACACACTGTAGTAGTGTAGAACTGTTGGTAGACCACGGTATCATGTCAGTGCATAGTGGTTCATATTGTTGTGATACCATTGTTACAGTACTATTTTAAAATCTTCCAAGTCTCTTTTGAGAATAGGGATTGCACAGGGCTGGGAAGAATAATGTGTTTTCTATTTGCCTCTGAGTTCGAAGCTATCCCAGGAAAGATATCAGAATCAATCCCAGTCCCTTTGTGTATACAAACAGTTGTGCTGAAACGCCTGGATTACAGTAGATATAAATGATAGCCTGCAGCTTTATTGGTCTTTGACACTGCACAACATTTTAACATTCATGCATTGTATGTTGGAGAATTGTATATAGAGAGATGTATATAATAGTAAATGTGGACTAGAGAGGAAGGGTATAGGAGCCATGGGAAGACTATTGTTACCGACGGGGTTATAATGCCTGAAGCCGCAGGCACCCTGGAGGTAACAATAGTCTTCCCGAGGGGCATTTAAATTTTCACTTTGGCTGAGTCTGCAGTACATATTTAATATGTGAATCGGTCAAGAAAATCGTTGAGGCAAGGTTGGATAGTAAATACGACTATATATTTTGTTTAAGTATAGTTGATACAGCATAAGTAATTAAATATTGACTTGTATATTTTGTTTAAATATAGCTTATATAGCATAAGTAAATAAATAAATAATAGAAATAAATCACTTAAAATGTTATTGACGTTCATACCGCATAGTTATCAGCTCTCCTTGTGGCCTGCTGACTGCTGCATAATCTAGTTTATATCCTGGCCGTCATGTGTTTACATTGTCGAGTCAGAAAACAGTGACAGTGATGTTTTTATTAACCATTTTAGTGTTTGGAGCATCTTTCTTTTTCTGTATGTTCTGTAATTCATTTGCTGTTAAGTTACAGAATTGGTGTTCAGCCATTTTCACTTGTTGTGAGGAGTGAAGATGGAAGCTGTTCCTTTGAAAAGGGGCAGGACTCACAATGATGTGAACCAATCACATGACAGATGGAGACTATTGCCCGGTGGTGTAAGGATGTTAGGGCAATAGTTCAATCTATTCAATCGATCCTTTAACATGTGGGACACTGTCCAAAGGCTTTTATGACAAAATAGCATATATGTTTAACTTTAAAAATTAAAAAAAACATGTGCCTTAATAAGGAAGGACCTAAGCACTTCTAGTGGTGACATCTAATGTGCTTGGAAAACAGCCTCTGTTACTAGTAAATAATCCTTTACTCCATCTCAGATTTATCCACTCAGAAGAATATTATCTCCTCAGACACAGATTGTGCCCTGTACAGTAGTTATATATCGCTTTACAACACACCTAGTATAATACATTTCTGTGACAATGTTCTTTTTTTAAAAGTTATAACCCAAAAGAACCACTGCCTGAGACAGAGGAATGAGTGTTACTCTTTGTAGTTCCAAACCTTGTAATTGGGAAAATATAATGCAAAACTCACCTTAAAAATAGGCTTCAGTTCTGAACTTAACTCCCCAGCTTAGGCCTGTCAAAAAATGAGAATGGTTCTGGACTGGAAAGATTCATTTTCCTTCATTTAATTAAGTTAGTTTATTTTCACCAGACATTTTATACACTTCAAAACAAAGCATATTATAAACTGCTGTATCTTTAGAGCCTATAATGTTCTTATTCTACACATGACAAACACATTTGCAGGTACAGTAACAGGTTGTCAATATTTATTCTGCTATTGCACGTACATGGGTAAGGTTTTTTTTTGTTTTATTGTTTTTTTTTACAGCGTTTACTCTCTCAATAATTCTGAGATTTATTTTGCTCTGATGCTTGTGTTGTTTTCCAAAGAGCCAAAAGGTAGCTTTACTTGCTTAAATGCAGATCTGACTAATGGTTCCTTGTATTCGTGTTTAGTAAACTAGAAGTCCATTGTTCTTTGTCTCATAATAATAAGTTACTGACCTTTACTGGCAGGGCATCTTTCAAAGACTACACATCATGTACTTAATTTGCATTCCCCATTGCAAGTAAACACTTTGTACAAGCTTTGATATTTTCATAAACCCATTTAATTCGTGTACATATCTGAATCTCAACATTTGTCAAAGTCCCATATACAAATTCCATTTTACAAGTACTAGCAATTACATGTAATGCTTTAAAGTCTATTATTACAATGCTGTGAGTAGAAATCCCATTTTGCATAGATTTCATTGAATAATATTGAAATAATACTGAACTATAGTTTACTGTTTTAAAGACTAGTGTGACTTCGGGAATGGTATTTTTTAACTAATGATACAGCTGCTCACGTGTGAAACTTGTAATTCAAAAAAAATGGAAGAGGATCACCAGTATTTAATCAGAGTACTTTAACACTGCAAGTCAAACAATTTGGCAGCTCAATACTTTGTATTCACCGTTCCCTTCCACACAAATGTCGATTCATTACATTGACTGGTTGAAAATGGTACGCGTGCCTTCAAGTGTAGAGTGTATAAAGAATGGGATGGTTCAGGCAGAGTGTGTTCAGATAAAGGGTTCACTACAGCTTGGGAAACACTATTGGAATTATTTTTCTGTGGTTTCTATTCAGTCAAGAAACAGTGCTTTTAAAAACAAAGGCATGCATTGTACATGGGGATATAATTACCATTGTCCTCAGTAAAATAAAAATAATAATTTCTAAGAAAAACTGCACTTCTTGTTCCTTGTGAGTTTTTTGATGGTGTGTCAGCCCCTACCATGACAGAGTTTTCACAAAGATGGATTTTTGACAAAAGGTAAAAATAGAATATGAAGGGGTGGATTCTTCTTGCTTTAAACAGTGAATGAGAAACAAAGCCCACACAGCCTCACAGGAGTGAGGAAATCTCACAATCTAATAAGCAGTACTTTTTGCTTTTAAACTGTGTAGAATTGTTTAGCCTGTTCAAATACCCTAAAATGGAAACTGTAGTAAACAAGTTACTGTTACTCGTTTTACACCTTTATCTCAGCTTAATACTCTATGAAAGCAACTAAATTGTAAGTATGAAAACTATTGCAGAAATTCTGTATATAAAGCAACAGGGGTTTTTATTGTAGCAAAATTTTGACAACGAAGCCATCTACAGTAGGATTGTTTTAACCTGACATGGCTAACCCCATTAGAATTTGCAGTTAATAGCCAGCATATATTTTACAGTGCTTATGTGAGTTCTCAGCTGGTCATGCTGGCTTAAGAGATGATTATGCTGGATCAGAAAATGTGAAGGTATGCACTAAAATACTGGACTGTCATCACTGTTACAAGCTTGAAACTAGTACAGTAAATTCATGCTCAAAGTTTTAGCTGTTGCTGGTCACCAGAAATTCCAGAAGGAAACCCATTGAAGCCAGTGTATGGATTGGTCTGCTGAGACAGGAGATAATGCTAACCTGACTTTTTATTACAAATAGATTTTTCAGCTGTCCAAACTGGTGGATACTAGACATTTTCTGCGAACTTTTGATTCCCACCAGATGAAGATGAGCCTCCTTCATTATGCAGTTTCATTGAAAAGCCTGCAAGTCCAGTTTGGACGGTTGGTTATCAATTTAATAAAGTCTCAGAATAAAGACTAAGGGCAAAGTGCTTTATATTTGCACTGGACTGAGCAGTCCCTTTCATGCTGATTCTGAAGGGCGTTTGAACTTGGCCAATGAAGAAAAAGTGGGAGTCAGAAGCTGCTAGCAAATCACTGGCAACTGATATTCCTTTTAAGAAAATGGTAGCCCTAGCTTTGCTGTGATTTTGGTTAACAAAAATCTCTTTATTGCTACACATTTGTTAATGGAACAATTTGATATATGTGACTGCAATGTTTCCTAATATTCATGAAGATTAATTATTGTTCTACTTCTAGCCTATATACTAAATAGCTTATTTAAGATTTATAGAACATAAGAACATAAGAAAGTTTACAAACGAGAGGAGGTCATTCGGCCCATCTTGCTTGTTTGGTTGTTAGTAGCTTATTGATCCCAGAATCTCATCAAGCAGCTTCTTGAAGGATCCCAGGGTGTCAGCTTCAACAACATTACTGGGGAGATTGTTTCAGACCCTCACGATTCTCTGTGTAAAAAAGTTTGTCTCCTATTTTCTGTTCTGAATGCCCTTTATCTAATCTCCATTTGTGACCTATAGTCCTTGTTTCTTTTTTCAGGTCGAAAAAGTCTCTTGGGTCAACACTGTCAATACCTTTTATAATTCTGAATGCTTGAATCAGATCGCAGCGTAGTCTTCTTGTTCAAGACTGAATAGATTCAATTATTTTAGCCTGTCTGCATATGACATACCTTTTGAACCCAGAATAATTTTGGTCGCTCTTCTTTGCACTCTTTCTAGAGCAGCAATATCCTTTTTTGTAGCAAGGTGACCAGAACTGAACACAATGTTCTAGATGAGGTCTTACTATTGCATTGTAAAGTGTTAACATTACTTCCCTTGATTTAAATTCAACACTTTTCACAATATATCCAAGCATCTTTTGGGCTTTTTTTTTTTTTTTATAGCTTCCCTACATTGTCTAGACGAAGACATTTCTGAGTCAACATAAACTCCTAGATCTTTTTCATAGATTCCTTTCTCAATTTCAATATGTCCCACATGATATTTACTTAGAACTTGGCTTCATGTAATGCTGCAGTGAAAAAAAATAAAGATTTGTATGACACATTTCATTTTTCATAATTTCTAGCAGTAAACAGTCCAAGATGTTTTATATTTTTATATGCACTTATTAATTTGCTGTCGGCCTTCCCAATAACCACATATATGTTTAAAATCTGACACACAATGAAAAAGGTGCATTTAAAAATATCAACATATCTGGAATAAATGACGAAATGCGGGCTTCATATTATTTAAGAAAACAGTTTTTATTTTGTAGAAACTTTTAATATATTAGATCAGCACTAATGCTTATGAAGATGGTAGCAGGTATGTAGTGGCAAAACAAGGTGCTGGAGCTGTTATAAAAATCAATAATGGTACCTCTTAAACATGTAACCTTTACTAAATGTTATGTTTATCTAAATTAAATACCAACTGAGTCAACCAATGTACATACTAATGTGTGTTTACTAACACTTGAAGTATATATAAAAAAAACAACTAACTTGGGTGGCCATGTCTACTGTACAGTATATTCTATACATGATGTGTCCAATCAGTCATTTCCACTTATTTGGAGGTACCTGCAACATTATTTTTGACATGGCATGCTGGAATGTAAATTAGGTCATACAATGGCTGATAAAACGCAGGGATATTAATAAAGTTGCGTAGGTTTGTGTGCTGCATACATTGTTATAAATCCAGTGATGTGCTAATCCAATATATGATTGAAGGGTGGTCTATAGATTTAAAAAAATGCATAAATGTGTATATTGCATACATAGTTAGAAATTCAGTTCTTTACTAACCCAATACACCATTCAAAAGGATAAGCTTTTCCCAGTATCACTAAAGTTTAGGCATTAATCAAGCAGGAAGTGCGTAGCCAAGGATGGGCAACCCCCCACCCAAATCTGCGGCTATGCAAATGCCAAGTTTAAGTACCAGTATTTTAAATTTTTTTTTTTCAACTGTGCACCTCGAAGGTGGGAGCTCAAGTTTAGGACAAACAGGCTATGGAGAAAATGTCGCTGGCTTTAGCCAATCAGAGCAAAGTAGTCATTGTGATGCAATGTTTGGGTGGGATCTTCCTCTCACACAACGAATAATGTGTAAGCTGTGTTTGATTGACAGCTTGTGAGGCAGTTGACATGGATTTCTTTAAAATGTGCAGGTTTTTTTTTTAAAGCAAATTGTAGACTAATTAGTAGTAGTGCGGCGGTCAACATGCCAAAACAAATGAGTAAATTTTTTTTTTTTTTTTTTTTTTTTTTTTTTTAAGACACGGACAGATAATGAAGCCACAAAACCAACTCACATACCATCCTCTGCCTCCGAATCAAATTATTAATTTAAATCTATTTCAGCAGTGGAAATGGCAACATGTGAAAATAAATGTTGAAAGAGAAAATGACCAAATCGACTGGATGATTAGTTTGTTACTTCATCTTTGGGAAAAGTCAACCAGGGAGCACTCTAATGAATATTTGAGCAGTGTGGAATCATATTTTACTAGATTATCAGCTTTGCGAATTGAACAGCCGCTTTCAAAATTACACCTATGATGTGGCCTCATCAAAGCCGTGTCTGCATGCTTGCTAACATCGCACACATTCGGCAATAGAGAAAGTCTACTACTGGCTACTTTGTTGTACAACGTTAATGTGGATGAAGCTGAAGTTGTTAGTCTTCGTTCAACAAATAAAGCGCAAATCGACTGTGAGAAAAAAATGATCCAACCCTAATTTAAATTTGAGATGATTGCCACTTGATTATATGCACACACTTTTAAGGCTGTTCTCCACTATGATCAGGATTAAGACAGCTGAGCGACCCTTAATGCTGACAAGTCGCTTGAACATGCAGTCTAGAGGAGGCGCTGCTGAGCACCGGTATGTGAAGACAAGTCTCTCGAGCTCCGCAGACCACATCCTATATTCATTATTAAAAAAAAAAAAAAAAAAAAAGAAAACGTATTTCTCATATTACCTCTTTTTTTAGTTTTCTGATTTTTAGTGACTTAATTTTTCTGTTTTTAAAATATATTCATCTTGTTTAAATGCAAGGCTTGCGTAACAAAAGAGACACTTGTGGAGGCCCGTGCGCCCTCCCCGTCTCTTACTACCAACTCCCTGTTTGCAAGTGGGTCGAGCGGCGGTTTAGCTGAACTGGACGGTGCGAGCGGTGCCATAAAATCTCTGGAAGCAGGTCTCCACTTAAAAATTGATTTACTGAACATTCAGTCTCTCCCATTATTTGAAAGAGACCTGTGTGATTCTATGGATTATTACTCTATAATTGCAATATTCAGCAGCACGCCGCGGCACCCTACCCTATAAGGTGGAGCGGAGACAAGATGATACTAACGAGGCAATGGCAAGTCATTTACTAGCTTTCATTATATTTAATAATATAATATTACTGTGTTCTCGCTGGTCTGGTGACGCTACATGTTTGGCTTTTTAAGACCCATTCAAATGTGATTTTTTTTGTCTACTTCAGCCATTTAAATGGATTTACAATGGAAACATTTGATGTATTCAGGATTTTAATGGATTTAATTTTGCAATGTAAACTATTTCCTGTGACATGAGACCATTGCTCATTGCCCATCCAATTTCTTAATACTGTAGTATGGATGGCAGCCCAGTTATCATGCACATTTACCATGGTAAACTATAGGAGCATTTTATAGCACTAGATTACCATGTATAGGTGGATGATAAAATCTAGGTTGTTTAAAAAAAAAAAAAAAAAAAAAAAAAGCTGTGGCTTTTTCTGGCAGTTTTAAACAAACACTTTCGGAATAAAGATAACCTTTTATAATTCTCATTAAATCCAAACACCCCTTTTATTTCCTCTTTCAATTCAAATATTTGCAGTTATTTTATATTGTATTTACAAACTAATGTAATGGTAAAGGTAATGTGTTTTTCTTAAAATTACATATTTTTACTTCACTATTACACTATTATAATACTATGTACTAAAATCACAAATCTGTAATAAAATGAAACCCTTTACAAATACTGGTTGATTACCTGGAGCAAAGCATTACCATAGCCATGTTGACAGTAGATTGAAGCACAGTCATTAAAATTAAAAATATATACACTTAAACAACCACATGCATTATTAATGGCTTTGTTTAGTTTTTTTTTTTATCTCCACAAGTAAAATATCTGCTCCTTTCAGCTTCCTTGTATAGATGCAGATCTTTCCAGAGGGGGTACATCAGTAGGATATTTGTCTTCTTTTCTAGGGGTATGACATACTGAGCTGGTCTTCAGGCATTTTTAATTCTGTATTCATCACAGAGTAATGTTACTTCCTTGAAAGTTTGCCAGCCTAAACACTGTGCACAATGCTGGGAGCACTGTGACTACAGACTGACGAGACAAAAAAGTTCAATATTTCTATTGACAGCCTTAGAACAAGGATGGATTAAGACCTCACCTATAGAATTCTATAATAGAAAATCTAATCTAACAGACAGCCATGAAGTAATAACAAGAAACCTTTTCAAAGCAATGTAAAATAATCACTAAAGACAAGAATTTTGATACCTTGAAAACGGTCAGCTAATGCCTTGTGATGCGATGGATCGAACAAAAAATCATTTGCGCATACAAAGGAATCATGGGCAATGATATACTGTGTGTGCACACGAGGATCAATTCACACACAAAATAGCTAAAAACATTTTAGTGTTAAACATAAACATAGACCCAACTAAACATAAAAGTGGCTGTTGTTAAAAAAAAAAAAAAAGAATGAATGTTTCATGTTGTTCAAATGTGGAGTTCTGAGAGAAAACATGCTACAGCAACCATATTCTAAAAAACCCTATCTGGCACTATACTAAGTAAAATAAAGTTTGTCTGCTGCTGTTTCATTTGGCTGCAAAATATGTGAATCAATTTTTTTTTTTTATTAATAATTGTTTTATTTTGATTTAGTGTGCCCAGTTAATTTACCCTTGATTTTCTCCCCAATTTGGAATATCCAAACCTGCACTGTATGATTCACACTGCACACCACGCAGCTGCATTTTTACCAGGTGAGCCACTTAGGGACCCACCAAAAAAAAAACTGAACATGTGAGGTTTATTCAGGGAATGGATGTGCAAGGTAATGATTTTGTTAGCTACAACTACTTGAATTAAAGCCATCAGTGCAAGTAATTGCCACCTTGAGTTATCAGTCTTTCAAGTTGGCTGTTCTGTTCCATGCATGTGTGCGGGTGTGTCAAACCCCCCTGGGCAGTACACTATCTGGCTAGAGCAAGATCTGGATAACTTATATTAGTTCTCAAGTAGTTGCGCTAATGGTTTCATGTATCATTCTATTATACGGAGACAGAAAATAATTCTATCAAATTCATTATGAAAATGCATGTCTTGTTCTGAAGGGTGGGGCTGAAATGCTAATCCACAGGCTAGGTGATGTGTGGGTTAGGGTTAGGGTCATGGAACACAGCTGGTGACCCTCATGCACCTTCACTATACTATGCATACATGAACACCTTGTCGACACATCCTGCATTGTTCAAGAGTACAGCCAACACTCAATCTGAATGTGGAAAAAAAGATACTTATAAGTGTCATCAGTGTGTCTGCAGTAAGTTATTTCATCTTGTATTTACCCCATTCAACTATCCAATTGGGTTTCCTAGTTCAGTTGAAGTAAACCTTAGTTTTCATGTTTCTTTTTAATCCTTCTGAGACTGTGCCTGGTAATTGCTACTGATTCTGCCCCTGTCAGTCCAATGAAGGTTTTCCAGAGTTACATGGCGTCCGAGCACTGCCTTCTGGTCCGGAACTCCGCAAGGCTAAAAATAACAAACAGGTAGATTAGGGGCTTGGCAATCTCACTAAATTCACTCAGCTGAATAAGTGAGGCGATAGGGAGAGTATTGTGGGCAGTGATGTACATGTCTGGCATATTTTAGTGTTTACAGTAGTCTGTAGAAAACGTCCTTATCCAAAGCTTTACTGTTGCGATGCTGAGGTCTTACTGTAATACTGTACCGTGCAAAGCCTTGGGATGCGCCACACAAAATGTTTGCTGTATTCTGCTTTCTCACCTTTACTGTCACAAACAATTTAAAACACATCACCTAAGTGTTAAGAGATTGCAGCTACTCTTGTAAGAAAATAACACACTAAAAACTAGCAAACCGTGCTTACCTGTGGCTGTGCTGGTACCATCCACATTGCTGCTTGCAATATTAGAAAACAACAAACAGCAGTTGGCAAACATTCTTTAATGAGACATGTGTGATTTTGCAAAGAACACACAACCCCTGCAGCACAGCATAGTACAGTACATTTAGCTAGCCCCTCTCACACAGTGACTTAGTTCTTATTTGTGGTCTGGAAAAAAGGCAAAGTGTACTTGGGCAGTGGTCTTTCATCCCAGTCCTTCATTGGAGACCAGTGGATTATAAGAATACACAGTTCAAATGCTAGGGATGCCAGTTACATAACTGTTGAGTGAAGACAATTTATCCTAAGCCACAGCATTTCCAACATTTTAATATCAGCTCAAATATTACAGCATACCTTATAAAAAAATAAATCGTACTAGGATAGATAGATAGATAGATTTTTTAATGGAAATTGTTATAGCAAGAATCAATAAGAAATTATTACTTTTGATATCAGAACCTTATCAAGTTAAATGTCATAATTTTTTCACAGCCCATCGTATTAGTTTTCCACCAGCCAAATGTTTTACTACATACTGAGGGCACATTCGCAGACAACATGAAAAGAGGAAATGAACACTGGATTACCCAGGAGGGCCAATCATTGGCAGATATCTTCAGGGTGTCCTCCAGCTCTTTATTTCACGGTCAAGGACAATAAAAACTGGAGGGCCTTTTCTAGAAACCGTGGCTATAAACTTCAAAACCTTTGCTGATATGGCAGAACAGCAATCGATCCTCTGCTCACCTAAGAATACCTTGAATACTGACAGGTTCAGTTTGGTCATAGACCAATTCTAAAATACACAAGGCATTTAGTGTGCAATACAACATTTGCAATCAAAAAAACAAATCTAACAAGAAATAACAAAAAAAGGGTTTGATGACTTAACATATTCAGGGTTAAATTATCAAAGCTATTTACTCTAATTTGTCATTAGCACAATATTTTTCAGAAAGGAGAAATGCACAGTAATATATTCTAATAACCTACAATCATACAATATTATTGTAGTATTGCAAGGTCTATTATTATTTTGTCAGTAGACCTAGCGTTAACTATCACAGTTTACAAAGACGAAATGTTAACATCCTAGTTAAAAAAGTCATCAATCATGATAGCTAAATTTGTAATTTTTTTTGTTTGAATAAGAACAGGAGTTTTGTCATGTAGCCTATGTACATAAGGTTAGAAAATAAAAACAAATACTGTCTGTAAAAATAAATAAAAGAACAAAACGCATAATAATAATAATAATAATAATAATAAATAATAATAATAATAATAATAATAATACAAGTGAATCAGTAATTGCTGTGCATCATGGCCTAAGTTAGTAACTGCAGCATGGAGCTCAGTTTTGTCCATGACTGAAAATCGTGCTTTAACTTTCTGATAATCGCTCGCATACCTATCCTTACAGTACTGCTTACACGTTAAATATGTAACAAAAACATTTTGAGTTGCTATAATGTTTGTTAAACAAACAGATATATAAATGACACTTACAAACTTAATTTTAAATGATTTATTTTAGGTAATATATCCGATCAACTTATTCCCTAGATGTAGTACTAGAAGGTGTAAACCCTAAACAAACAGACATATCAATGACACTTACAAAAACCTCTTGAGTTACTATAATGCTTGTTAAACAAACAGGCATATAATGTCACTTAAAGTTTTTTTGTTTTTTTATGTTTTTAAATGTAGTTGTCACCATTTTTTTTTTACCCTGGGTTTCTCCCCAATTTGATATGCCAATAATTATTAATTGATCCCGTTTCACCGCCCTTGGGAAAAGGAGGCTGGAATACATATCCTCTGAAATGTGCTCCTGCCAATCTGTCATTTTTCACATTGTGGATCCACAGCGAGGCCACCAGACCTATATATAGAGCCAGAGGACAACATAGATCTGATGGCTCCACTGCAGGTGCCCTATCAGCCACAGGGGTTGCTGGTGCATGGTGAACTGTGGATTCCCCTGCTGACCTATTTCTCCCTACCCGGGTGGTGCTCTGCCAATTGTGTACAGCCCCCTAGGAACCCCCAATCACAGTTGGCAGTGACATAGTCTGGATTTGAACCTGTGATCTCCAGACTATAGGGCGCGTCCTGCACTCCAAGAGGAGCGCCTTTACTGGATGCACCACTAGGGAGCCCCAACAAAGTTCATTCTACATGATTTATTTTTAGTTAATATATCCGATCAACTAATTCCCTGGGCGCGATCTACTAATTCCCTAGATGTAGTACTAGTAGGCGTAAACCTTAGAAACAATGGAACCTCCCCTTTAAATTCTATAAGGTTATCTACTTTTTCTCGGTCTACTCATTCCCCAGGACACCTGTATAGTATTATAGTTAAAAATCAATGAAGTCCATGATTTTAACCAGTCACAAATATGCATGTATAATTATATATAACAACCTAGTGGGGCATAACAAAGTGCATTCAGTCCCTTCTCTACCTGGTAGGATATATTGGCACACTCTGTGTGCCCTGTTACACACTCTTTGATAAGTTAAGACCACCAGCAAAATGAATAGATACATTTGAACAATTTACAAAAGCTTACAGTGATGTAACAGTCTGTGGGACACTAATTTAACGGAGGTCAGTGGCGTAGCTAGGGGGTTGGTTTAATTAATTATTAAACTACATGGGACAAAAAAAAATATGTCAGCCATGTGCAAAAATCTCAACACCATTTAAAAAAAAAAATTGCATTAACTCCAGTATTACAAAACACTGCTATTTCTTAAGCAAGAGTGTGCCTTAATTTACTTTACACATAGTCCACGTTACGTGGTAGATTTATGGTAAAGTGGGTCTATTTATTTATGTACATATTTACACATATGCACAATAGTTAGTAAATGTAAATTGTCAGATGAGATTTACAGAAACTTATTCAAGCTGTTTATACAAGTCTCTTCTGCTTTGCATGGCAAAACATTATTTGTGTAGATTGATATCATGAAATGAGATTCAATCAACCGAGAATAAAACAGCTAAATATCGAATGATATTGAAGACAATCTTTTCCCTATTTATGGCCAGTAGCACTGACCCAGAGACACTTCATGCCATTAGAGTGCTGAATAGCAGACAAATCGTTTATTTACTGCATATCACAATGTGCAAATGCTCTGTGTGACTGACAAGTGCTGCTGCTGGATGGGTTTTGTATGAAAAATGTGCTTGTTGCCTCTTGAGACACAGTGATAGACAAGATGAAGGCCACAACAGTACCATGTTCAGTATATTAAGTAAAGGTGCTTCTAAAATGTATGATCATATTTAAAATATGTGTGCCCTGTACAGTGTCGTACTATACTGTTGTACCAGGTTATATCAATGTGGCAGGAGTATCACTGGTAAACCCTCATTTTAAATGAGATAAAAAGCTGGAACATTGAACATGCTCTTGCAACCACAACCAAATCAGTCTTCTGGGATGTATATGATTGTACTTGGTGCCTTTTCCATTAGTTCAAGAATGTATAGGCTACACAATATATTTTGATGAAATAGCAGGGCCACCATTATATGTGCCCTAGCAATCACACACTATATTAAATGTACCACCTAAAAAGTATAATTTCATTATTGTAACTTCCAAGGCTGGAAAATACTGTAAAAGCATTCAGTTGTTCACAAGCCAATGGTCCTCAACAGCTTTGATTCCGTACCATTCGGGTGTAGATGTGTGCGTCAGTATTAACAAAACGTACGCTGCTGGGGGAGTTTAGTTCTGCTCGACTTCTTTTCTGTGCTGCCCTCTAGGACACTCTTGAACGTGTTTGTACTGTAAATAAGTATGTGGAAAGTGGTCTGAAGAATGCTTTTTTAATTGACACAAGGGGTTTAGTTAAAGAAATGCAGCCGAGTGTCACACTGAAACACTGCGTACAACTGAGGGCTTTCAATGTGCCTGCACCACTGCAAGGAAAAGGCAACTGTTCATGTTACAAAAACAAAGACTGCAGGATGTTAATTTAAGGACTGTAAATGTTCATATTTATTACTGGTTTTGTAACATGTCTTCAGTAATCTGTCCCTCTAAGCAAGGCAGGATATAATTGTACTAAAACAATGTGGTCTGGCTTGCTCTTGTTTTTAGCAATAAGCCAAAAGACACAGATAAGTAGAGAACAGGTGGGAACATATTTACATTTTAATAAATTCATATTGAATAACTCTGCAATTAGAAACTGAAAATGACCCAGATAAGGAACATGCAATGAACTTAATTAATTAACGTAATATATATTATATATAATATATATATATATATATATATATATATATATATATATATATATATATATATATATTATTTATTTATTTATTTATTTATATATATATATGTATGTATGTATTACTGAATGCAGGAATTCTAGGTCAAAGATAACTGCTACAAAGTACTGCACATTATTGGTGTTTTTTAGTTTATCTTAATTTACTTTTTTTTAATTTTAATTTGAGATGAATGCCTCTGACATTCTCCCAGCAAAGGACAGAACTGTAAGGTTATATTATCACTAAAACAAAATAGAGAAGAACTTAGCTGGGGTAGCAGATATTAATGAATACTGGCCTGAGAGGAAACTAACAAACTGATCTGAAGACATGAAATATGCATTAAGCATACCTTCTACCACAGATATGACTGGCTGTTGGTACATCGTGTGAGCCTGGAAACATGCTGATTTATGGTTAGACACCAAACCTCTCATATATAGTGGCTGGAGAGGAAACTAACTTTCTAAAAAAATATAGTGATTATATTAGTGTGCAGTTCTGTGCTGAAACTTCTGATTGACTGAACAGACTATCCAAATCCATCTATACTCATGTGATAGAAATAGATATTACATATTGATCAGAAGTAAGTCTTACCTGGAAAAAGCATCGTCGAGTCCATCATCCACATCCTGGTTAGAAGAAAGGAGAAAACAGGATGAGCAGGATTGATTATTACCACACTCACAAACAGGCTTCTCAGGGTCAATTACAAATGCAAAGTGGTGCATTGTTTTTATCTGCATTCACTTGGTAGAAAATCAAAGGCTTATATGGACAAATCCTTGGGATGCCCTTCAAAAGTCCCCTGGCTACTTGCTGGAAGCAATAATTATTTTGTCCATAATGACAAAATATCCTTCAACGTATTTCCAAATAAAATCAAATAAAACCCTGATCCAATATTTTGTTTTCAAGTAAAATTAAACAATATGCTTTAGAATTTTGCTTTCTGTATTTCATTTTTATAAGGGAGTCTGATTAGTGATTACTGTGTATGAAGAGTGTCTGTTAATAAAATAGACAAAAGTGGAAAGTATAAAAAGCAATTTAGCAACATCCATAATGAATGTAAAAAATACAGAAATGTGTGTCTGAATGTGGTGCTGTTATATATTATGGTATTTGGCATAACACTATAGTGTAGAAAAACAGCAGACCATTAAAAGCGCTCTGGTGCGCTCTGCTGGAAAAATAATGTATTGAGTTTTTAACACACACACAAAAAAAAACCTTTAGCCAGTCGAAGTTGAGCATGATGCAAGTTGGCACATGTTTCCCATCATGACTAAAACTGACCCAACACTGAGATACAGCTTTTTATATCCTAATTCCAGTCAGATATAGCACATGAATGAGTCATGCAAGTGTGCTGATATCTTTCCCTGTAATAGCACTCTCCAAAGTGGAGTGAGTTGCAGTGTGACCAGGCAAGGCCTCAAAGGGACTCAGCACCTAAAAATCTCTATGTATTCTAGGACTTGGCAACTATTTGGGATACCAAGTTATTTATACAATTTGTGTTTGTACTGGGAAACATAATAATACCAGAAAGCAGCTTCCCTGGCCTCTGACTGGTCCTGCAATCGAGCTCCGCTGATAGACCCAGACTACAGAAGGAAACCATCACATTTGGGACAGCTTATTAAAAAAAAAAAAAGTGCAATACCTACAGCAAAGGTTTCTAGTTTCTTCAAAACCTGAAGTTTAACAGAGCTCTACATGATGTGGGGATTATTCTCCAGTCTCTTTCAAGGTATGTTAAAACATACATATCTCACAACAGTGAGGTCAACACACTAGGGTTTTAAAATATGTAACCCAAACCTAACTTCCCTGGATTCCATTTTGCTGGCTTAGATTGACTTTAGGCACCTACAGTACCCCCTTGTGTGGTTCATCACTGGAACAGATTCACAACATCAAACTGTTTTGAAAGCCAGGTCCACAGATTAAAGTACTGTCCAGTAAATAGTTTTGTGCCATACTCCAGCCAGCTGAAGAAGCACTGTACACACCCATGAATCTTGTTTGACAGGTGACCACCGGATTGGAGTGTTGTGTCGTGATGTGGACTGGTGGATTGAGGAGGAGGAGGAGAAAAAGGGTTTTCTTATTTTTTCTTCTTTGCTTTGACCATTAGTTTTTTCTGCATCTGAAAGAAACATTTTTGCAATATTTGATGCCTGGTAGCATATTAGTTATACATGGCTATTTTTTCAATGTCTTTCAGCTAGTCTTACGATTTCTTGATCATTTCACCTAGAAAATGTCTCCATTTGTTCATCTTCTTTACTGTCATAAACTAACTAGTTACTTCCCCTGACACTTACTGACACACTTGGCTGACAGTGAGATACTATGACTTGAAGAAAATGAAACAGTAACGACTACCTGAAAGTGATGCATGCAGACTGAAAGCTTTCTTTAACTTTGTAGCAGATATAATGTATTGCACAACATTTAAGGTTTTTAGAATTCAATACTGCTACTGTCTTTCTAATAAGAGATCATCTGTTCAAATATCAAAATAAACAAAAAGAACATGGAAAAATAAGGGCTCCTACCAGCTGATCACAAAACGTTGTTTAGTCAGGTTTGAAAGGATCTGAATGATTCAGCATCAGCAATGTGGTTTGATAACACATTCCATATGCACATTTACCACCCTCTCTGTGAAAAAGACAGTCTACTATATACTCTGTCCAGAATCTATCTTCACTTAATTTCCAACTGTTCCCTCTGGTCCTGGTTTCTATGATGAGTTTAAAGTCAACTGAACGATTAAAAAATAAACTTTAATGAAGTCCCCACTAATCCGTCTTTGGTTTACACTGAATCGACACCATTAAGTACTTATATAATAATAATGTAATATTCTGAGGTACTGTCTGGAACGGATGCCAATGCACACAAGCACATAGTAACCCAGTGTACTTGCAGACAGAGGCCTTCTTGTTGAGCAGCTGCTTGCATAGTGGAATCCTGTGTAGTGCAAATGTCAAGTTCTGGGGTTTCCATTCTGGGACAACAGAAGAACAAATCCTAGTTGGATCCTGTTCACTTTTGGTTTGTTACATCAGATCACTTTTTCACAGAAATGTAATCAGGCAGAAGGATAAAAAAGACAGCAAATAGTCTTACCTGAAACACAGTGGCTTTTCATTCCACTATTAGATTCAACTGCTGAGCAGGAACAACATGTTTGCACTTTCTTGCTTTTGTCTGTAAAAAAAATAAAATACAATAAAATTATTTGTTAGACATGAAATATAAATACCAAATTGTATAATTGCATTAATTGTTCTCAGTGGGGTAAATTGTGCAACAAATGCCCTCTCCAGCAATTACATTTTTTGTATCGGTACTTGTTGGAGGGTGGTTCAAGTTGGCAAAAAGGAATAATAATTAAAAAAAAAAAAAAAAAAAAACAGTTACATTCAAAACCACTAGGTGGTGCCATCATCTTTTTTACACACCGGTGTGACCTGCACATTCAGAACAGGGGTCGGCACAGTCATGTTACATAACGGACACCTTACTGACCTCAATAACGGACACACACACACATATATATTTGCAAAAAACTTAGTGTTAGTCTTGAAACAAAAAAAAGTAGGGAAACGCAATGTTAGGGTTTTCAACCTTAACCCTGCATCCCCACCCCTACAAGCAGTGGAAGAAGCAAGTCAAGACAAGCAACTACAGACAGCCATCATCAGGTAAGAAGAACAACACAGCTATTTGCAGATAACACAAGGGACATCCACCCTCATTGTCAACAAGGTGTATGACGTCCGCTGCCATTCCAGTATGTTGGGGGGGGACGCGCACCTGCATCACCCAACACGGTGGGGCATTGCCTATACTGCAACCCCAAAGTGCGTGTGTGCTATCTGCCAACACAGTCCTAAGACACTGGAGAAATGGTGAACACAGAACATACTGGTATGACAGCACAATGTGTACAGCCCAACTGTGACAGTGAGGCCATCCATCCCATTAAACATCTCTGTATTTTGTTTCACTGTGTTATGTGTGTCATTGTGCAGCCCTCTCAAACTGACATGACACTAGCCCATGTAAACAGTTTCATAAACAGTGGATTTCATACACCTCCATTTTGCTGGTGCTGATATCACTTGTGTAATGGGTGTCCTGTTTTTGAAGCACACACCCCCCAGCCCTCCACCCCCTACTCTCCATGTTACTAGTAATGCGAGTGCTAGCCCAACACCCCCCTGCAAAAGACTGTGTTATGCCATTGAACATCTGCAAATCCACACAACAGACTGTTATGCTAGGACATCTCAGATAGATCCATATTACAGTAATGTTGGTAGTGTTCATGTCATGCATGTGTGACTCACGATCGCCCATACATATCCCCTTCTCTTCATGTTGCCCTGCATGCAGCTCCCCACCCCCACCCAACAAACGGACAGCACATCAAACATGTGGATGCCATACTAGACACTAATCATGTCAGTGGAATTCATACAGGCACAGGATGTTGTTGGTGCCACACCTATCATTACGCTGCTGTCTCCAACTAGACCTGCCTATGCAGTACCCAGATATGCATGCATTTATTCCAATATTTTCTAATTGGCTTTTAAAACACGCAATGCCCTTGACAGGTAATCAATTGTAAACATTAGTGAAGGACAGCTTTTCTTGAAATGAAGACGTTAAATGGATTTATTGAATACCTGCTGACTAATTAAAAGCAATTCTGAGCATGAGTGTGAGTAATAGCACACCCTTAGTACTCACATCCTGAGGATCACCTGGTGCTTATTGTATAACAATACTATAACTGACTGCCCCACCTTCTTGTGCTGTCTCCCAGAGATCCAGTGCAACTTTGAAGGCCTGAGCAACAGTCAGTGTAACAGCCTGGGCCTATGGAAAAACAACAAAGATTTGAGTATATCAGAGACGTAACATTAGACTTACAGCTTTAAATCGCATTACTGTATATTGTAATATTGTGTATTATATGTTTCAGCAAAGCCAGTTACACTCAATGGTTATTTATTATTTTCTCAGTGCAAATGCCAACAATTACATATTCACTTGTTGTTCTTAACAGACCAGTTATTCTTTATAGACACTGTGACCGTCTTGTAACGGTTCAGTCAGAGTAATACATTGAGATTTTAAGTTTTAAAGCTGTTAATACTTACAGTCTTCTTTTTGGGACAAAGAAAGGCATGACATTCCAATGTCTCATTATACTGACTCTGGGCAACATAGGCAAACACCTTGTCCTGAGCTTTGTCTGTAGTGCAATACGAAATTCTACGAAAAAAAAAGACTCTTCATTAGATACTATTATCCGTGCACATGCTAATCATCCTTTTTTTTCAATGTAATGGTGTCCCTAGTTCTTACTGTACTATGATGGATCTAGATGATTCAGACTACATTATGAGTGTGTAGCACAGCTGACCAGTGATACTGACGTGTAGTTCTACATATGAAAGATTCATACAAAAAGTTGCCCCTTAACCACAGAAAAATCCTACCATTTACTGCAACATTCTATAGTAACTACAGCAACTTTCATCAGCAAATTGCTACTTTAATCTCATTGAAAGTAATTCAGAAAATTATAGACATGTCATAAAAATACTACAGAATACTATACCCACCACCCTGAAGTATGCAAGTACTAGATCAAAAGAGAAGTTCTCATAGGACAAGCACCTCTCTTTAACAGGTTTCAAGCGATATTGTGTATTATAATCTTTTGCACTTTTTTAAAAGGTGGACATTTTGGAGAAAAAATGTAAACAATGTTAGAAGACTTTTTGGCAGTTTTAGAAAATAAAGTTGAATTGGTGTAGTAACCACTCACAGTTTCAAATTGTGCAAAGCAAGCATGGAGTCTCCCTCTTCTTTATCAGAAGATACCAAAACCCAGGTGTTAAAATGTAGGCTCTATCATCAATTTGGTTTTTATAATTTGTAAACAATAAAGTGTCAGCCGGCCATAACGCTTTAGGTCAGAGGAGATTTTAAGTGAGGAGGTGTTGAAAGTGCTGAGGTGCAGTCAGTGGAAGCAGATTTATTAATACTTGGGAAATACATAATGATATGACAAAACATTTCAAAAACAATTGAAGTCTCATGCGTAATATAATTGTACTTTTAATAAAAGGAAATGTATTCTCCAGTTGGGTTTACTTGGGTACTTGTTGGGTAATAGTTGGGTTTACTTGGCCGCTTGTTTTTGAAATGTTGATAAAAAACAATTGGGTATTGTACATCCCTAAAACACAGACTACACAAGTAAAAACCGGGAAGCTTTGGGTCTGAAATAAATTCATGGGCTTTTTCCAGTAGCTTTTCTTTTACACAAGAAAGGTGACCCTTCACCTTTCGATATTTGTCTGGGACAAAAGACTTTTTGAAGTAATGTTTTTTTTTTTTTTGTTTACATGGTGTCAGCTATTCCACAGCTCAACAGTGGATCAATACATCACAAAACAGATCCTTGAAACTGAAATTGCTGGCTTTTTACCCTTAGAGAAACAGAACAAAGCATTAATAAAGGGCTTCTGTTCTCATTTTGTACATCTTTAAGCACTGCAAAACAAAATTGACATTCTTCACTATTATGCCATTTCTGCTTTAGAATTCTAATATTCCTTTAGCTGAGCATTTACTAAATTGAAGAAGGATGAACTAGCACGATTTAAAACTGTTACTCTTTATTGAAGCTACTAATAACGTTATTCAAGCTGGCTGTTCCCAAGAAACTTCTGTGACCTTTTCCAGACCTGAAGAATTTAGAAAAGTACAATCATTCTTCTTTATAGTGTTAAGGAGGTTCCTCCATAAATCAAAGGCATGACTTTGAGCATAGACATGTGCATTATATTGTGCAATATGAGGACCCTTACAAAATCATTCAATACCGGTAGGGTGTAGTGAAAAATAATGAACAAGGGGGTCAATTTGATCAACCGAAATCCCACCTGAAGACCCCCGGATTGTATTAGAGCTGTATACAACACTGTGGAATCTCCCAGGATAATGAAATCCCAGCTCTAAACGGATTTACCTTAGCTGTAAAATGTCCTGATAAATCCAACTGTAATTTGTCCTGGCAACACTTGTTAAATAAAATATACTGAATTGTATTGACAACCCAAAAAAAGGTGTTTTCTTGATTTTGTCATTGGCTTGGTGTCGATGCAAAAATAAATATAGTCTCAATTTTTTGCCAAGCTTTTTCTGGTAGAACCTTTTGGGCAATTTGTGTTTACATTTACATGCAGATTACTTTGAGGGAGAGAAATTCTTCCTCAAAGATAATATTAAAATATGGGAAGGTATATTTAAATGTTTCTGTCAGCATTCCAGTTTGGCCTTGCGTGACTACTGATAATCGTGCAGGTTTCTTAAACTGGACTTACAATCCGTATGTAGGCTGTGTTGAAGAACTGCATGTGCAGCCTGCCTCATTGGCCACCAAAAAAAAAAAAAAAAAGCGAAAGAAAAAAAACTAAACCCAGATCTATCACTACACAGAAACCAAAAAAATAAAAGACAAATAAATGACCAACATTCCATAAGAGCGCTTTGCAATAAAGAACAAAGATATTCTTAATATTGGGTTTGCCCTGATGTCAGCCTTGAAATAACCTGTCATAGGCTCCACAAGGACTGGAAGGTGGCTCGAGGAATGTTGTTTAATTGTCATTAATATTTTATGTAATTGGTGCAGAGGGGTAGGCAGAGAATCATGGTGAAAAACATGACAATTTGACATGTGCATTGATGGTTTCAACTACATGTTTAATTTAAGTGAGATTAATCAGTCAGTGGCTTCAATTTATCACCTTTAAGACAGTAGTACATAGTACAGTCAGCACCGCTTTATCGGGCCATCTCAGCAGAAGGAACAATATCCCGAATATATAAAACATGAGTCAATGTTTTGTTTTTGTTTTTATTTCTAACCAAAATTAAATTGCTGTTTTTTATTTCTACATGAAATGAAAAAGAATGAAATCATATATCATCACAAGGCAAGGAACCTGCAATGTTGACTCGCCAACTTTCTTTGCAACAGCAGCCTGAGAAACCACAGGAGACTCCTCCTCCTTCAAGAGTTCAACGTGGTTTACACAATTTACGCACAGCGTGCTCACTGCACTGTGCTACATGACCTGTCTTGCTCTGAAAAGCAATCTCTGTTTGCTACATGACCTGTCTTGCTCTGAAAAGCAATCTCTGTTTACACGTATCCCAATTAGGAAGACTGTAGCAGGCATTCCTTTAAATACTTAACAAATTCCCGTAAAAAAGATGTGTGTGTAGTCTAACCAGAAAATATTTCACACACTAAAAAAGATAAGAGCCACCAGATTTAGTTACCAGGTCCTTCTAGCTTGAGAGCTGACATTTTGCATTAGTCATATGCGCTGCACCTACTCTCTGGTAATTTTTTATACTGTAGATTGCAATACATGTGTACCAAGGTCCACAAACACGGAGAGGCACAAGTGGAATAACAATACAGACAATTCAGTCTGGTTAAAGACAATTAAAAAGTGTGAGGATTTTGAAACTCTTATCTATATATTGTCCTTGCCTTGGACGGATGATACCATTTTTTGTTTTCGCATAAGTTGTTTCTGCTTAGAAAGCTATTTTGAGCCTATATACAAACCATAATCAAACCAATTAAAACTGGTCCTAAAACTATTTACTTTTGTTAAAAGTGACATGCTATAACTTAGGTAAGGGAGACAGAATGCATAATAACACACTATACAATTGGAACATGTAGGCTTTTTCTGATAAACACGCGCTCAGCTCAGCTCAGAAACATCTACACGGATGCCAGCTCAGGAATGAACACTTCTGTGCCATGCCGGCTCAGAAAAAAGCCAACATCTCTGATGTCATGAAAACTAAGCTCAGTTCAGAATCATCTACACTGATGGCAGCTAAGAACACTATCAACTGAGGCCTGTGAGTGAGATCACTAATGTAGAGCATTTGATTTGCAATGTTCCTGTTTGCATTTTGACGCCTAAATAAACTATTTTTGATTGACTTTATCTGAAGAAGACTTGATTGATTACTTTAAGAACAAATTGAACCTTACAAGAGAGTGTATCATTTTGTATTGCTTTACCCACCTGTATATAGAGACGTTTTCAGTAAGTTCATTTGTTTCTGTGTCAGTTAGGGTTATTCCCTTCGGTGAAACTTTGAGGGTAACATTCTGAAACTTCTTTGCGCTGGCTCTAGCCTGGTAAATACAAAAGCAAGTCTTCTCTGTGAAAAACAAATTGTGGTTAACTAACACAAAGAAATCCAAGATAAAATGTATGTTTTCTCTCACGCCTTGGTCTCTTGTGTGGGTTGCAACTATTTAAAATAAAACTTGCATAACAAAAAAAGCCCAAATACATTCTCTATTGTATTCTCTATTTTTTTCAATGATTGCTGTAATTACAGTACCTACCATGTTCCAATATTTATCAGCAGCTCATAAACAGACCCTTCTATAACAGCATGTTATTTGTTTACACACAGATTTTGTGTCATAAAGAACCATTTCCATCTGTTTTCTGTGATATGTATCCCTCTTCCAAAATACAAAACTAGAGCTATAGTATAAATATCATGCAATTATAGAGCTCTGTGATCACATAGACAGACTGACAGGTTCCTTCGTGTACATCGTACTTTGTGTTCAGTGTAAACTTTAATTAGGAACAGAATAGGATACCATTTTTAATTAATAAGATGTAATATTTAGTTTCAACCTGATTTTATTTAATTGTTATAGGTGGAAACGGGAGACCTGAATAATCACAAATATTCTGTTTATTTTGTCTATTCTGTTGTACACTATAATACAAATCTGGGAATCCACCTAACACCCCTGTTATAGGTTACATGCATGAAAAAATTATCTTAAAGTGAAACACAACAAACACAGCTACCAATACAGTTCCTCCAATTTAGCACTGGTTCCATGGAAACCACAAAATAAAACATTAATTTAATTTAATTCAATTCACTGGCTTGATCAAATTAATCTGAAGTCAGGGCTCCAGCTGGGAAAAAGGGGGGTTATTCATTGCAAGAGATTCCCATTCACAGCTTAGTTCATGAAATAGACCTTCTGCACTGAAACCCAAGAATGCATTTGTTGGTATTAAAAATATTGCACAACAATCCTCCTAGCAATGTTTGTATTTGTTCTGACTTTATTCTCTCCTATGAACTCACAACCGCCATTTAGCCAGGTTATTTATAGTTTAAAAACTGCTAATTATAATGACCCACGAGTGGGAATGTTACCTTTTTTTGTGTTGTAAAAAATCTATTGTTGATTACATAGTGCTTTACATCTGGTTAACCCACATGAAAGTTACATTTGTGTTTCACTAAATGTGTATTATAGAGAGGGAGTTATTTTAATTTGTATTTTAGTTAGATGTGTGTTGTTATGTGTCCCGCGGCCGTGGTAGTTGCCTAAACCTGTGAAATGTGAACATATTTGCTGCTAATATAGCGGTGAAGACACTCACCGTGGAAACTATCCTCCTGATGGCAGCCGATGCCATCTCCTCTCCTTTGGGCTGCTCCACCAGGGTCATTCCCAGGTATTTGACACTAAACACCATCCCCTCCATCAGTGTCTCTTTTGTGTCTGTCCAATTCTCTGGCAGCTCTGCAATATAGAAATCCTTATTTAAAAGGACAAAAGTCATCACTGCTGGAAGTAAAGAGCTTCTTAAAATAAATGCTGATACATAATCATGTATAAACTCTCAAAATGTCTGACCACTTCCTAAGCTGTTCTGAAAACTGTAATATTAAAAAAGATATAGTTTTAAATTGTCATTCTGCTTTTGTCTCCTACTTATGAAAACTGCACAGTTCATCTCCCTCTGATTCTCCTGCTGAATTATTTAAAATACATGAATTAACTAAAATCCAGAGACGGCCCAGTAAGTGTGAACGGGGTCTATGGTACCAAAAGCAACAGTCAAGGAGGACAAGGACAGAGGGAGCAGCAGCATTAGCATTAAGCAGAAGATAATTTACAATCCGGAGCAGAGCAGTTTCAATACTGTAATGCGGTCAGAAGCCAGACTGCAGAGATTCAAGCAGATTGTTATTTGTGAGATGTTTCATCAGCTGGCTGGCTACAGCCCTTTCAAGAGTTTTGGAGAGAAAAGGAAGATTGGATATGGGACAGAAGATAGATAAGAGGGTTTTTTGAGCAATGGCACTACTCAGGCAGTCTTGAGGGCAGCAGGAACCAGGCCTGAATCCAGGGACAGGTTGAAGCAAGATCAGAAGCACAGAGATGGGTGAGATTTGTTGGCCAGGTTGTCCAAGGGGCACGTGGCAGTAGATGATTTCAACAGTAGGCTGGAGACATCAGTAATGGACAGAGGAGAGAAGGAAGAGAGAGTCTTTCACCTCTTGTGAGATGGTAAAAGGCTTTTGGAAGTGGTGCTGGCACTCAGAATGATAAAAAAAAGTGTGATAAAAAATGGGGATAAAAATGTTAAGAAAAACAGCACGGTGCCAAATAAATAAATCCTTTGAGTGTGTTTTACTCTATATGGCAAATAATCTTCTCTCTTCAAATATAACTAAATTAAGTAATTCTGTAAGTTTAGTAAGCCCATAAGTCATCCGTTTGTCAGATGACTTTTGTATATTTTAGAATATTCACCATATATGTAACACATTGAATTAGCTTCATATTTTTATAAAGCCATCTCTTGTATACAAGCATATCAAAAACACCTCAATACAGTATAGAAGATACTATAACCCAAGGTTGTCCAAAGTTGTCTCTTCCACTCCTGGTCTTTGTTCCAATCCTGTTCTAAATTTCTTTCTTAATTAATTGAATCAATTAACCCTCCATCCAGACCCTGAAATAATTAATTATATAATTTCAATTGGCTCTCCAGGACCTTGATTGGTTAGCGTTGCTAAGACCAAAGTATAATGTGCTCAATGTATATAATAAATGTACAACATGTATTTAACACACCGAATTGTACAATATTAAAGAATTAAAAAAAAAAAAAAAAAACTTACATGCATCTTGTTTCTGTTTCTATTGATTGAAGCTTGGATTTGTGCAATTACAACAGATATCCGACTGTACTAATGTTATTTTAGTCACAGAGTGGTTGATATTTTTTTATTCAAGAAAGAGGCAGACACTGTTAAAACTGTACATTTTGTTGAGGACAGTAATTATGAACTCTTTTCTCACAAAGCATTGTGCAGAGCAGTCATTTGTGGCACCTTGTGGCTTAATAGTACTGCAGCTAGCAGTTCTAGAGGGATAGTGTTCCTCTCATGCACCCTCATCCATGAACAGAGTGGTTTAAAAAGACTACTGCTTGGCAAACACATGCAGAACTCCCTCTCTACATTTCTCTGTATTGTTACAGACCTCTGAAACTACAGTGAATACAATACAGTACACCCTCGCTATAACGAACCTGCTCGGGTCTAAGTCTTTTGTTCGTTATATCGAGGAGTTCATTACAACGAAAGAACAATCGAAATGAAGGATAAACTTTTGGAGTAAATTAATGAGATGAGATTGTAAATACAACTAGAATTACACGTACCTGTTTGTCTCCTGTATGCAGTATTCTGCTTTTGCGTTAAGGAATTAAAACACAGTACAGAAAGCACAAATCCTGAATTGAAGCTGAACTTTTATTGAAAATCAATCTGACATGAATCGTTTCAGACTGCACCAAAATCTTAATCCAACGCGCAAGAATATCTAACTGCGTTTTTATTCCAAATCAATCCGACATGAAAAGTTCATCAGATCCTCAATTTATTTATTTATTTTTCTTTAATCGATTTTGTTTTGCCGATTTTGACAACCTATATTCACGTCAGAGCAGCATGCCTGCGTTACTACTTTTTTCAAACGATTAATATAGTTTCCAGCTTTGAGCAACATCAAATGATTTTCGTTTCGGAGGCATAGTTACACAGCATGCGCTTTTTAAAGACAAAATAGTTGACTTCACTGATAGTGGCATAGCGTGAGTACACACGGGGATGTTGACAGCGTGTGTTTATATTATCTCTTTTTATTATGGTCCAGGTACCAGGTTCGTTCCTACAGCTGAAGATAATGAAGGGCGCTATAGCGAGGGTGTACTGTACTGTGTGTGCTTGGCTTCACTGTCCAGTTGATTAATGACCCAGAGCATGTGAACAAAAATATGAAAATACAGAAACTGTCAAAATGTTTTAATACCTATTACAGAAATAACAGCAACAGAAATACTTCAATATTACTATGAATGTAAATACCTTTGTTAGTTCATTAACAAGGGTGAGCAAGAATGTTGTATTGCAATGTTATCTGTTATATAGTACAATTAAACCCTCTAAGGTGCAAATAAGCATCTGATTGAGTGTTGTTGTCAAATCTCATACTGCTGCTAGATAGTAGAGAAAATGACATGGAATTAATGGGCTATATCTTGGCAGGTATTATTCTGTGGAATGTTAGACACCTAATACTTAAAAGGTCACAAGTCTTACTTTTTTTTCTTATACTACAAAAGAAATCTTGGATAAAAATCTAGGACACTATACAGGGTAGAAAGTGGGACATGGTCAAACTAAAACTAAAATCAGTTTCCATTCTGCCTGGCAGCAGAAAATAGTGCATTCATTCCCACAAGGACCAAATGAAAAATGTAAGCTGCCAGCCAATTCCCCCCCAATAATAGTGTCTAAAAATACAACAGTTACGGCTGGTTTCACTGACCCTGATTGGCACATGTCCAAGTTTCACATCATTATGATTCTACACATCATGCAAGATGCTAATCCTCGTGTTGCAGGTAATTAGATTCAATGATATGATTGACTTTGGAACAAATTTTCATAAAGTTTTCATGGAGTAGAATAAGAGACAGCAAGGACAAACACAGCCTGTATTTCTCTGGCAATGCAAATCTTTCCTGCAGGAAAGCAAAATTAAGAATTGAAGGAATTGATGAATTGTTATTAGAAGAAATATCAGATAGTTCATCTAGATGCTAAAAAGTTCAAAAAAGTGGATATATTCCCAAGAGGATGAATTACAAAAGTACAGAAGCTTGTGTGTTAAATTCTGAGAAGCAAGATTAGTGCTTTAAAAGAATATATTAACTGGGAACAGGAAAACAGGGAGCCATAACCCGCTACAAAGAGGGAGACAGTACGTTGACAGTGTTGTTTGGTTTTGTAATGAAGGTCATCTCTGAGAGAATTACTAGAATATTGGTTTACATTATGCATGATAATAATGGGTTTGATATGAAATATTCACAAACCACCATTTATCAACAGTGGGTTGCACCAGTATTGCATGCAACATCTAAAACATTTGCATAATTTGCTGTTACCAACTGGAATATCTGAGGAAGGAGACTGAAAATTTTCTAATTTAAATCAATTTTAAGTATCTGATTAAAACATGGCTGACGTTAGCTAAAAGCTATGAATTTCATGAATAGCTTTTGAGGGGTGACATCTGATTCTAATTGCAGAATTACATAATTTTAACACAAGGGACATCCATACTGAGAATATATTTTGCATATTCTGTGTTACAAAGCTTGATTTGTATCCACAGAAATTACAGCAATCAGCTGCTTCCATTATTTCAAGCAAAACAGCTGAAAATGAAATGTGATTACACATTTATCAGGATTGTCAGCACTGTTAGTTTAATGCTATTTTAAATGTTGCTAGGAAAGCAATTGTGATCAAATGAATAATCAATATCAGTAGTGAAATTTCCGCAGGGTGACAGAGTATCTGATTTCCACGGGAAAGTATTCTCTCTTTCCCCTAGTTTGGCTGTGTTGTTTGAACACATGAAGCCACACATGTTCATTCATTGAATCGAAAGCATGTCTGTTTATGTTTCTTCAATTCTACTATTGAGTTCAAAAACTTTTTTTTTTTAAATTAGCATATATAATAAGCAACTTAAAGTGGCTATACATTATGAAATAATTCAATATTTTACCTGTTTTTGCATACTGCAGGTCGTTTTAACCAACCACCTGCTTCCTATATTGACAAACACGCTTTGCAGCCGACGGCATGCTTTGACACCAAGGAAAGTATTAAAGGTTGGGGACAATTTCACTCTCCAGGTGAAATGGCCATAGAAGTGCGGTACCTAAAAGTAAGGCTTGGAAGCAGAAATTTCTTGAACCTTGTATGGTACCTTTGACTTTGTTAAAAATGAAAATAGCTACTGTGGAAGATTCAAGCATGTGGTAATACCACTGCCAGACTGAAAATTAAGTAAAAAAAAAACAAATGTCCAATTTAATTACTTGGACACCGGGCAACAGGAAGCAGCCAGGGGCGACGGAACTAGGGGTGCTGGGGGTGCAGCAGCACCCCCTGGATTGAAATGCTGTGCATCTGCTTCCATCATATGAAGGGGTTGCAGTTTTGTTCAATGGCTTTCAGCACCCCCACTCTAAAAATCGGTCCAGCGCCACTGGAAGCAGCATTAAAGACAAAAACAAAAAGAATAGGGAAGTAGGGAATTTGAAAACTAAGGTCTGGAAACACAAACGATCCCAGAAATGTGCTCCTGCTGCAAAGACTGCTATCACCACACTTGCCCCTTCTATTGCATCCAAGCACCACCACCTTCCAATTGACCAATAAGATTATCCGACAGGATCCATGTTGTCATTAGTGGAAGCTGCCACAACCAACAAAGCTGAAGAACACCTCAGGGAAAGAAGTCTGAAGTGCCCTTTCCCAAAATGGCGTCTAAGAGGAATTAGCCAGTTTTCTGCCCCGTTCCAGGAAACAGCATGCATGCATGCAACAGCAGTCAAGTCTAGTGCATCCTGGGGAGCTCACTCATTGCAAACCGTTCAGAATTCACAGAAAATGTACATACTGTAGGTTGGACAAAAATGCAGACTGTGTAAACAGACTGTCACTCAAATTAGCATCTGTGACATGTGTTATGTATTAGATGAGCTTAATTTTCATTCATTATGTCAGTTTCAGTCATGATGGAGACTTGACAGTCTTTGAAACAGGGCTGTTATTATTATTATTATTATTATTATTATTATTATTATTATTAATTAGTCATTTAGCAGATGCTTTTATCCAAAACAACTTACAGAGACTGGTGGGGGCACTGTGCATCACAACTGCTGCTGCAGTAACTTACAATAGGACCTCGGTTTTACGATAAGGAGGTTAAGTGCCTTGTTCAGGGTCACACAGTGAGTCAGTGGTTGGGATTGAACTGGCCACCTCCTGGTCGCAAAGCACTTTGTTTAACCACTGAACCACATTATAACAGCATTACAGTACATTCCTCTGTAGATGGAAAATAAACATTCACAAAGAGTAAACACATGAAACACAAAAATACTTGAAACAAACCATGACCAATGTATTGGTAAAGTCATTGTTTTTTAACAATCCATAGAACTGGTGACATTCCATGGAACTGGTGTCTTTTCCTTTTTTTCAATCACCTGTCAGCACAAACAATCAGCTGAGAAGGCAAAACAGCACAACTGCTTTGAATTGCTCAAAAGACCTAGGAGAATTACTTTGTAGAAAGGCAGAATGCATAGTATACTTTCTGATATGAAAGCAATTTTTTTTTCTACTTTTCTGAATTTGCTTAAAAAGAAATATGCGGACCATCATTGCTGTGGAGTGACACATATAAGTAAGTCATTACTGTATTCTGATTACATTTTTTGTAACTGTAATGTAATTGTTCCTTTTCAGACTGGTAACGAAATGTGCTAATGTATTATGTGTTACATTTTACATGAAAAAGAAAAAGGACCATGGTTAATGCATAATATGGAAATCAGAAAGCGCTTCTACAATGGAACAAGCGCACACTTTTCGTATCATCTTGATGAGAAGTAACTATTTGTAATATGTTAAAAAGTTACTTCAACTAGTTACAATATTGTTCAAATAACTGCCAGTCATGACAACAGTATTAGACTTCAATGGTAAAGAAGAATACCAGCATGCTGTTTTATACTTCCAAGTAAAATAAGTTCATTATGTCTAAAGAGATGTTCATATCTAAACTTTTTTTTTTTTGTTTTAATTATTATTATTACCAGAATGGGTAAAAGAAAATCAGTAAATGAGCATTAATGATTTGTGCTGTGAGGATTGTAGTTTAGCTGGGTGAGTTAAATCCACTTTTAGACAATTTGGATTTAGCTCAGTTTTATTATTTATTTTTCCAACAAGTAAAAACAAATGAGCATGTTGTGGCAAACTTGAATTCTCATAGTAAATGTACAGTGTGTTGTGTAGGCTCAGCTGGCTCTCTTTCATTAAAATGTGTTTATGGCAGATCCAGATTGCTCTGACAATAAAAATGCAATGAAATGACATGCAGCACACATCATATTGTTCAAATTTGCATTAAAGAAGATATTTTAAAAAGAGCCTCGAGGAAAATGCATCAAACATTTTCTCATCCCAAACTACAATGCTTTTTGAGCATTATGTGTAAGATTTTATAACATACTTTTTTTTTTTTGTTTCAATACATACAACTTGAAATATAATTCAGGATACAAATACAAGGTCCTCGAAAAATATACAACACAACGATAAACAAATTGCCAAGTTTTGCATGTCAACTAAAATTCCACATATCTGATCAGCCTCCATCCAGAATCATATTTGTGTGTGTTTATTGTTTGTATAAAACTGAATTATCCCCCAATCGGGGGTTAATTGTGTGTTACAAAATAAACAATAATTAAAAAAAAGTTGAGTTTACATATACCTTGCATTAGATATTTAAATATGATGACTGATATCTACAGCCAGGCTTGATGGAAGCAGCCATGCAGGATTATTAACAGCACGGATGTATTTCTGTACCAAGGGGAAGTATTTGAGCTGTATGGTATCTTTACGAGCCAGTAATGTTTTTCAAGCATTTAGTACAATGAGTAGAAAGGTCACTAAACCACTACAGAAATGATTTATCGCTTTCGTTTTTAGCTCTTGGCCTTTATACCTGTATGTTAGAAGTGACAATATCCAGCACAACCCATGCCCTGAAGTGCCTTAATGCTTTTACTAAAACAGATTTGTAAACATTTTATTAAAAAAAAAGAAAGGTGATATCTATAGTTTCTAAAGATGTATTAACATTTTGAGGTATAACCTTCCACAACAGAAAATAGTCCCTATGAACTGAAAAAATGTTAGTTTTTTTTGTTTCAGTAAATGCAAATATATATATATATATATATATATATATATATATATATATATATATATATATATATATATATATATATATATTGTAAGGTACCAGGGAGGGGCTTAAAATCCTTCCCTGCTAAAAACCTTGAGAACCTGTGAGAATGCACATTTGGGTGTTATGGGTTTTAATTGTGTAATTGTTTTATTGTTTAGTAATCCCCTGCACCTGGTGGTAATTGTAAATTAGAGCCAGGTGCAGGGTATTTAAGAGAGGCAGCCAGTCTGTTCCAGGGCTGCTGAGAGAAGAGCCCGACTGTGTGAGTGAGCAGTCGTATCGAGGTATTGTGTGAGGGTGTGTTTTTGAATGTTTGTGGCAGGTAAACGGTTTAGCCGTCCTGCGTGATAGTTAGGTTCCTGTTTATGTTTAGTTAGTGCTCCAAAGAAGGAGCTAGGTGTTTGTTTGTTTTGTTTAATTTATTTGATTGGTGTTTATTAAAAGTGCGCGCCAGCGCTTAAGTCAATTCCATTTCTGTGTCCTGGGTCTGGTCTTAAAGGGGCAACGAACTCCGTGAGTGCGAGGATCGTTCACAATATATATATATATATATATATATATATATATATATATATATATTATATATATATATATATATATATATATATCACACTTTAAATATCTATAAAAAAAACACCAGTTGCTTATCTGTGAGGTGCCTGCCATCCTGCATATTCTAGATAACATTGTTGCTATGTAACTCACTTCCACTGGCTCCAGCGTATACCAAACAGAGCAAGAGTTTAAGGTTCTTTGTTGGGATTATTAATTATTAAGTAATTAATTAATTTAAAGTCAAATTGTATATATTTTTTCAGAAAGCCAGTTATTTAAATACTTAGGACTGTAACATAATGCATTTTGTTACCAGTACAGTAATCTTTTATAATTTGAATTAAGTGTACACTCCGTTTAAGTGTATAAATGTTCATGAAAAATAGGTCATACACTTAAACTGGTAAGACCGTAACAACAATCTCTGGTCACTGGCAAATAATATAAACATTCAACAAGCTACTGGCAGTGACCCGGTTAATGTTAGACAGAGTTTTTCACATATTGATCGATTTCTGCACTTACAGAAGTATGAATGAGTCCTATCTTATGCATTCCACTGAATTGTAAACTGCATGTCAATCAATAAAATGAGTCAGGTACGCACTGACCAATGCCACTTATTCTAATGAAGTATGCTGGAATCTCTGAAACCGACCCTCGACCCTGGAAGCCCCTCATGCTCTCGGCTTGCATTCAAGACATCGAGGCCTGGATGTCTGCCAATTTTCTTCAACTGAACACTAGTAAATCTGAACTCCTTCTAGTAGGATCTAAAACTAAACTTAAGAATCTCAACGTAGCTGCCTTGAACCTCGGAAACTGTCTGTTGTTGCCTTGGTGTACTCCTTGACAGTAACCTCTCCTTTGATGCCCACATCTCCTCCGTGGTCAAATCTTCTTTCTACCATCTTCGAAACATCTAAAGTCCATCCCTATATTTCCCTTCCAGATGTGGAGATACTTTGTCATACAATTGTCTCCTCTCGACTACTGTAACTCTCTATATGGTGGTCTCCTGGCACACACCATAAACTGACTGCAGCTAGTTCAGAATGTGGCTGCCAGGATTCCTACCAGATGTAGAAAACGTGATCACATCACCCCCCCGTCTTGCCCAGCTACACTGTCTACCTGTAAAGTTCAGGATTATATTCAAAGTTCTCCTTCTCACCTACAATGCCCTTCATCATACAGGTCCTGAATAACTCCTCAACCTGCTGACCTGCTATGTCCCTGCCGGTAACCTTTGGTCTTCCGACTGTGGCCTGCTTGTTATCCCCAAGCAAAAGTGCACCACACTTGGACAATGCTTGTTTAGCTTCGTGACTCCGACTCTTTGGAACTCTCTCTCAGCTTCGGTGCGTGATGCTCCCACCGTTGCTCGCTTCAAATCATCCCTCAGGACCCACCTGTTCTCTCTTGCTTTCCATGATCTTTAAGCCTAATATCTGCTAGTAGCTGCTGTGTTGCTGCTACTGTTTCATGTATTATGCTACTATCGTGTGTTATACACTTTCCACTGTATTTAATGTACTATTTCATATATTATGCTAGTATCATCTATTATCTATTATGCACTTTCCACTGTATTTAATGTATTATGCTTTTTTTTTTTTTACTGTATATCATGTATTATGCATTTCTCTGTATTTAAAGTATTATGGGTTTTCTTGTTGTTATTGCATCTTGTAAAGCACTTTGTGATGGTGGTCCACTATGAAAGGTGCTATATAAAAATAAAGATTGATTGATTGATTGATAAGCATATATAGGATTGTTGTGAGAGACATACAATTTTAATTTCAAAATGATTAGAAATGAGTGTGCAGTGTACAGTATATTGTATCAATTTAACTAGCTAAGGAATTTCACTACCACCAATATCATTAAGATTTGAATGTTACATCTCTAAGGTTTTTGTTTTTTACAGCAGAAACACACATATATAATGAATGCAGCTTTTCTAATATTAAAGTAGCAGGTTTGAGAAGGGTTGGGAATTAGGCTGCATTTCAATGTGGAAATTGTAACTTTCTTATAGTCTTACATTTCTCAGAAAGGGTCCCTGGACTACAATGTTCCACAGACAACATACCATTGCCATATATTGCAAAACAATCCAGAAATCCTTTAAAGTCATTTACGAGAACCTAAAATATTGGTTGTTATAAATGTGTATAAGTTTCTATGAGCAGTTCTGAAAATACATTTTAAAAATGTTTGTATGACACACATTTTTGGCTTCCTCTTTGCTGTCTTCTGCGGTGATCTACGGTTGCCGTAGTGATGGAACACTTTAACTATTTCATACACTACGGAAATCAAAAGCTGCCTTGTACTGTGACGTGTCCTTTGTTAACGCAGTGGTCTGACTGTTGAATGTAAAGGTTGTGATGGTGTGTAATACTGTATACTATAATATACTTCATTTAGTTTAAATGTTTTTATCCCACCTCCATGCGTGTCATTTTTTAAACTTACATGATTTTAACAAATGTTTATGGGATTCATTAACATCACTTTATTTTGTCATTTGTTGTTAAATTCTTATGAAGATGTTATACCATAATAAACTCTTAGATAGCTGATGTAATTGATTAAGTGTTTTGATGCAACAGGTCTTGATCTAGAGAACATGGTTTTCCGCAGTCGCTACCTCTACAGTGTGTTTAGGCTGCCGACGTATACTTTCCAAGCAATTATTTGGGGTCAAATGGTTTGAGTCCAAGACCACTGATATGAATTAACTGAAATTGAATGTCAGATTTGTTGTACGCAACCTTTCCACATTGCTGTCAATGGGACATTGGTAAGTGCTTGGTTGCATGCAAGAGGAGGTTCATCAGCATGCAGGGAATATCTAATGAGTCTCTCTGGAAACTGAATGAGTTACATAGCGCATTAGAAACCTCCAACATTTCATCTGGAAATTTCAGCTTATCTACCTTCCCAACAGTTCTTTACGACCACAGTACTGGACAATTCTTACAGACGTAGTCGTTCTTTGGCTATGATTTTGATTTACTGACACCCTCCTTTCAGCAACAGCAGACATTATATCACCAATGAACAAAACAATACACATCACAACCAGAAAACCATTTTTTACAACTGAAAAAAACGCAGTGCTGGCCTTGAATCACCTCACAAGCTTACAAGAGGACAAATAAGTATCTCTTGTTTTTCAAAGGTCAGGGAAAAAGTTGTTCCAAAGAAACTGTTTTTCAGGAACAGTACTAAAGCTATCTTATAAGGGGCCCTAAACCAAACTGAAAAGGTGATGAGATATGTTACTCAGAAGGAATACAGTATACTCAAGGTAATATTATCACACAGAAAGTTGATGTTATATATATATATATATATATATAATATATATATATATATATATATATATATATATATATATTGTAAGATAGCAGGGAGGGGGTTAAAATCCTTCCCTGCTAAAACATGTGAGAATGCCCTGCACCTAATCCCCTGCACCTGGTGCTAATTGTAAATTGGAGCCAGGTGCAGGGTATTTAAAGGATACAGCCAGTTTGTTCAGGGCTGCTGAGTGAAGAGCCTGAGTGTGTGTGTGATCAGCTGTTTCAAAGGAAAAAAAAAAAGGTATTGTGTGAAAACCTTTCGTTTTGTGTTGTGTTTGTGTAGCAGGTAAATGGCTTAGCCGTCCTGCGTGTTAGTCAGGGACCTGGTGGTGTATAGTAAGAGCTCCAAAACTGAGTTACGTTTTGTTTTGTTTTTGTTTATTTGATTTGTGTTCATTATAAGTGCGCGCAAGCGCTGTTAAAAATCCATTTCTGTGTCCTGTGTCTACTTCTTAAAGGGGCAACGAACCGTGAGAGTGCAAGGATCGTTTAATATATATATATATATATAATATATATATATATATATATATATATATACAAACACACATATAAACTTGTATCATATTGCATTGTATTGTAGCAAGGATCCTGTGAACTTTGTTTTACCTGACTTTTTGGAGAAAGGAGGGGTTAGGAAAAAGGGAGCCAAATCTGATTCCAATTAGTTTTAAAAAGAGTTGACCGGATCCTTCTAGAATGTATCATTAACTCAAAGATACTGATAGGAACTGTCAAGGCAGATTGATGAGCAGATTTAATTGGGAATCCCAATGTACTCGATGGAGAGAAATTCCTACATAACCTCAGAGCCATGCTCTGTGGGTCTCTGAAAAACTGACTGCTGTTCAGAAGTCTCTGCCTTTTGAAGACAGTTCTTGTTTTTCAATATATCCTACACTTCCATATACTGGAAGGTAAGCATATATATTTGAATTTTATTATCTCTTTTATATTGGATGCATTGCTAAGGTATAGGATTTTTATTTTAGTTGTTGCGAGTGATATATTGAATGTTTTAGAACGTAGCTGTGGGTGTATTAGCTTTTTGCATTTTATAGCCATTTGTATTACTATATTGAAGTACTGATGCTGTTAAACTTGTAAAGGCACCTGATTGATTGGACAGCTTATTACTTGGGATTTACAGTGGTCTGCACAACCAACCAATCTGCTTTTTACAGCATTTAATAAACTGAAAACAGCACGACTACTACTCTGATTCATTAAATCTTTAAATTAAATTAGTCTAATTTGCATGATTATTAAGAAGTTGCCTGGACATATAGAACGCCCAGTGCATGAATAAAACCACTTACAGGAGTTTTGAATATCTCTGTCCTCCTTAAACGTCTCCCCTGGGTTTAAGAGTGTGCTCAGAGCATATACATCAATAAAAAGAGTATGTGTGAATTCTGACAACACAATCAGCATTATTAATGTTCTCTGGGTGGTGTCGGTAGCTGTTGCCAAAAGAAAAATGGATCCTCTAATGGACAGCACTAGCGAATCCTGAGTCAGCAGCTGCCAGTCACGGGCAGTTTGCAAAACCTGATTCCGGTGCCCCTGTCATAACTTAGGGAAAAAAATATATATTTCAATAAATAATTTGTATTTTCATTTTGTTTAGCCGCACTGGTAAACACATTTTCATCCGCACGCATAAGATTTCCATTCTTAACTGCAGGACCGATGAAATCTTTATGCTGAGGCAATCGTTAAGCTTCCTCTCAATTCATTAAAACATGCCTTCATAGATGAAAATCGTTGGGGCTTAACGACGCATCTGAACTGCCTTAAATAGACGGTTATGGCCGAAATCCGATCATGTGCTCCTGTTTCCTCATTTCTACGGGCGTTAACCCTTTATGAATAGACCCCTCTGTTTATAAATGATATATACGGTCAGCCAACATCAACATTATATTTGTATGTCACATTTCATGAGGGTAAAATGTAAATGAATAAGTAAAAATGTAACAGCATTGTTTGTACAAATGTAACAGCATTGTTTCCATTGATTATTATTATTATTATTATTATTATTAATAATAATAATAATAATATAGTGCATTTCTATAGTGCATTTCTATTCCTCTTGATTGGTAGCTATCAGTAACAAGTTACTGCATCTATCTACTGTAAATAATTACAGGCAAGACTGAAAAACCTGATCCAATAAATGATAAATGATTTATGTTCCCTCTTGCCAAGAAAAGATTAATATGCACTTTAATAGAAGGCTGCTAAATTGGGCTTTTATAGACTGTTAAACCTACATTAGTCATTATGACCAGAATTTAAGATGAATCATTTAAGCCTTTGTGCACGAGACTTTACAACAACTGCATACAAACTTTTGTACTTTACAGTATATACCTTGTAAGTTATTAATAATGTACCAATGAAACAATCCTTTCCGGCCATGCCGAAAGATCATTTGCATCTGCAAACAAGTGTTCAGTTTCATTTTGGGTGCATCTGTGAACACAGCATCTGTAAACACAGCATCTGCCCAGATTTACTGAACTCAATGCCAATATTCAATTAACAGCACACCATTTGGATAGTGCAAAAGAGAATTGCTCACAAGTTAATGGAATGGATCTCTGTGTTACCCTATTGTACTGAAGGGCAGATGGATATTTTCTTAGACTTTTGTCTAATGTCTAATCCAAACTTTGAAATGCTATGGTCATATGTTACATGTACATGGTCATATGTCACATTTAGAGCATGATAGGTCAAAATGACTCCGTGTAAAGAAACAGAAGATCTAACTCTGTAGCTCAGAGTAGCTTCAAATTTGTAATGCAGCAAAAACATTACAAAAGTACATGTTACATGTTGCCTGCTAATCAGTCTGTGGTTGCTGTGTAGTACATATATATTATATATATTATATAGATATATATATATATATATGGCTTGCTACTAGAACAGATTAGTTGCTTTTGAGGTTAGGGTCAGTGTTAAGTGTTTATTTTTATTTATTCACTATGAAATGCAAGTAAAGGGGGTCATATTTCTTCACATATACATCAACACATGCTCATATTTTACTCTGCTTCAATTTAACTGCATCGTTTACATTTCTACTTTTAATGCATTATATCATTAGTTACTGGTAAGAAGAAATATGTAATGTAATCATGATCATTATTAGCGAAAATGCAAATTGGTGTGCACCTTACAGAAGACAGGAGATTAATTCTGTTTAATGTTGCAATAAGCTGTTGTTCAAAGTCCTGCTTGAAAAATGGCAAGCATAGAGGTAGCCTGACTTGTTGTACTCAGTAATTATATGCTCACTCAATCTCAGCCAGCATTTTGAACATATCATGATGATTTTTTAGACTTTTAAGACTTTAATGTAGTCTTCCAGTGCTTGTGATATAGTAATAGAATAGGGTTTTCCCCTTGACTAATCGGAGAACCACCCTTGCGGAGGTGAGGCCGAACCGATCAACTTCCAAGGCCGGGAAGCGATGGACTTCCCCCAAGGAGAAACTAAGGAATGATAGGAGGACAAACCAAAGTCTCTCTGGCTTACTGAGTCATCTAGTTGAGAGAGGTCAGACTCGGCTGACGCTCCGAGGCCGCATGGAGAGCTTCGTGATCAACGCAGGGAGAAAAAAAAAAAGTGCTGGAAAAGAGAAGAAATAAACACATAAAGAGGGCCAGGGGTCTCGCCCCCCAGCTATAAGAGCCACCTTCGATAAGTTGAGTCAAACAACTAGCACAAAAGTTGGTAGCAAGCTTTGCTCTCCGAAGGGGGAGACTGGCACGGGTGCAAATGAATAGATTAGCATCAGAATGGAAAACGAAACATAGTTAAGTTATTTGGCCGGGGGTTCCCTCTGGCCAGCGGGGAACCTTCCTCTCGGAGGGCGATGTGACACAGTCAGCCTCCAAGGTCAGGAAGTGAGCTTCACTTGACCCCGAGGGGACCGTTACAGAGGTAATGCAGCAAAGAGGATGAGGAAGGGAGGATTGAGGAAACTAAAAAGCAAGACAAGAATTAGGAAGCTGGCATCCTAATAGCACATTGAAGGAGTTGCGGCTCCAGCGCCCCGGAATACACTGGGGTTCTACTAACACACCAGGGTTCTACTAAGCACAAATTTGCAAATAAAAGACCCCCAATAGCCTTCTTCACAAAGCTGTGAATAAAGGGTCTTTCTTCTGGTTGCTACCTGGGGTGCATTCACTAGGCAGAGTGCTCCAGAGTGTTATGTGGTGCTTTCTATTGAACAACCTGCACACCGAGAGTGCTTTGTATCATTAGCTAACATTCTGAGGGACTACTTGGTGGGCATTTCAAAATGGCAGAAGTACAATACCAGAGGTGTAATTTCTCCAAATACTGGACTTTTTGATCAACATATCTGTGTGCATTCTTTTTTGTAAAAAAAAATGAAAGAAATAGCGCTGTGTTAACGATGAACTGATTGAACTATATATCTACTGTATTTTGTATATATATATATATATATATATATATATATATATATATATATATTAGCTCAAAGAGCCAGCTGCCCAACGTTTCGATATGTTGTACATATCTTTCTCAAGGGAGCCTGTATATATATATGCCCTCTAATTATAGACGCCCTCGTATAAACGCCACTATCAATAAAGAAACATTAAGATATTTTTTTCTCCCTCTACTAAAAAAAGCACACACAGTAAACAAATAAACGTACAACACTGACTATGTACATGTAACGCCCCCGAAGAGATGGGAGCCTCAATCTAGCATGTAAATTACAAACTAGTGTACACACACATAGTAATCGGAGTGTACAGTTCTGAACGAAACGTAAGCTTTTGGTAACTCATTACAGATGAACAGCAGTCCTTTCTGAAGTTTTTTTATGTTGTTTTAGTTGTTTGTGTATTTTTATTCAAATGTCATTCCGTCGTTACAATGAAAGAAGGCAGCCAATATGTCTTATATACAGCTATATATAACGCATATCCAGTCTCTCTATCCTTAGTAAGTTCTTATATATATATATATATATATAGATTGTAATTCCTGTAGAGAGAAGAGAGAGACTTAGAGAGAGATAGAGAGAGAGAGAGAGAGAGAAGAGAGAGAGAGAGAGAGAGAGATAGAGAGATAGATAGATAGATAGATAGATAGATAGATAGATAGATAAATACATAGTTTTGCTGTTTCTGCGAGGTTAGGCATCTACTGAACGCAGCCCTGCTGTCTGCCCGCTATTAAACTGGGCCTATTTTCTTTATCAGATGTTCAATATATTTTGTATGAAATTAATTTGATTATTTTATTCTTTGGTTCACACCTGCCTTTCATGGAGAATGCATGACCCCACCAATTATCAGAAGTACATATTTGCGAAATAGATGTATCGTACTGTACCTTAACCTAAACCTTACAAAGTCCCCAACAACAAAGCTTATCAGTGGGTAAAGATACAAACCCTATTTTGCCTTATCTATCAGGGTTGGCTTATGATACTATTTCTGAAGGCTATACAACTGAAGGTGCAATAACGGTAAAGCACACCCTTATAGATAAAGTGGCATGATAACAGTGTCAGTGTTTTGAATTTAAAAAAAAATAACACCACATACATGAGGTACTGCATTGGCACATTTGAAAAATAAGATACAGTATAAAAAGCATGACTATATTGATGGCCATTGTTGACTGTGTCGCCCTTACAGATGTATTACTCTTCATCGCTTCTTCTTGCGTGGGTGAGAAAATTCAGATCACTGGACACCATGTACTGTGTGCCACAAATTAGGACTGAACTTGGTCACCATGCTTTTCTGTTTTCAGGAACAGTTTACACTATTCTACTTACACCCGGAGGCTCTCACCTAGTGAGTTACAGTAGATTCAGATCAGGTCATTTGTTTAAAGTTAGCTGTACTGTGTTACTGCATTGTGTGAAGATCATTGGTGGCAGCCTATTCAAGGTCATTCACCCCAGTAAATACACAAACAGGTTGATATGGTATGAGCAGGTGACTATGTCAGTTTGGTTGACTGTGTTGCATTCAGTTCACATTTTCTGTTGCAAACTCATGACGATCCCTGGGCTCCCTTAAAGACAATACAACAGCAACAAAAATGCAATATTGTTTGCTCCAGGTTAAAGTTTAGACAAGGAGAGAAAATGTAAATATAACTAGAATTAAACAAAGGCAAACTTTGCACTGTTGCAAACATTGTCAAAAAACCACGCCCATTATTTCACATAATTTGACATGGATCCACTGGTAATGATGAAATCAAGTCATAATTTAATTTTAGGAATAAACAGAGGTGGAACCCAGACAATATTTTATTATTAGCAAGTGGTCCCATATGGTCATCCTGAAATATCAATGTATTGCAGTACTTAGGTTTAATGTGTTAACCTAATAATAACCTTATTTAACAATCCCTCTCAACGAGACCTAGCTTTCAGTGCACGACGATGTATGGCTTGTTTATTAATTTCTGAATCTATTTAAAGTGACTAGTGATGTAAAAGAGAAGGTGACATTGTTAGTTGCTGTTTCGTGGGTGTGAGGTGTCAGAAAGTGGCTTTAGTTAGACCCTAAAGGGATCATTACAAACAGTGCCAAGAGCAATTCAAATGTTGTTAGTTACAGTATGAGCTTTAAATATAAGTTGACCATAGATTGTGGCAATGGATAGTGGTGTCTTAATAAACTCGTTCTACTATGATGTATCCCTTTAGGAGTGGAACAGGCTGTACAAGCAAGCTGTGATCGTGACAAATTGAGACAGGCCACCAGAGGATTTTAAGGTGCAGAATCCAGGCCAGCTCAGTTTGCTTAACAGGAAACTATTTCCATAAAATATGGTTAGCAGGTTTCAGAATGCATTATTTAGCCAGCTCCCAAAAAAATAGGAAGTATTAGTGCTATGGTGGAGATGTACCTTTTATGAAGCTACACTGTTACACTTCTAGTGATTCTCCAAAAAGGCTTTGAACACTTTTTTTTTTTTTAAATTTAGAGTCATCAATTATTATTTGTATTTATTTTCCCCCAATTTTGAATGTCCAGTTGTTTTTTTTCTCCTCACCGCAGCGAGTCCCCACACAGCACAGACGTTCTGAGGGCGTGTGAGCGTCCTCAAATCTCACAAGCCTAAAGCCAGAATCGCTTTTACGCCTAGCAATCCACAGCAGAGGTGGGCGGGCTACTGAGCTCAGAGAACAGAGACCAGCCCTGCCTCTTATCCACTCCGAATGTGCTCGGTGTCTGGCCAGTAGGGGTCGCTGTTGCATGATGAGGAGAAGCAATTCCTGCTGGTTTCCCACACCCCACCCCGGGAGTGTCAGAGCCAATGTGATGCCCCCCTCAGGATCCCCAGCAAAGTTCAGCCTCTTTGCACAGCCTGGACACGAACTAGCGCCATCCAAGCTGTGTGGCTTATCTTACTATGAACACATTTTGTTTCCAACCTGTCTAAAAAAATGTGACACAGATGCTGGACATGGTATAACCTAGTCAAACTACCACCATTGGAAAAAACTAATGACAAACAGTGACAAACAGTAACAGCTTGGGCTTCATTGTGACCTCGGCAATAGAACTGGGGGGGGGGGGGGGCGGTGCTGATCTTTTCACCTGCTTGACCAAATGGTCCATTTAAATAATAAAAAAAAACTGATTTCACCTGTTAACCTCATTTTAAAAAGTAGTTTCCTGTTACCATCATTAAAAGATTCCTAATTACGGTGGTGATAAATTGTATTTAATGTCATAGCACCATGACATCAATGATGTTAGAATTCTTCATTTTAAAAGTACACCCCATTAACGGTGCAATAAGCCTTTCCTCCCTGCAGTGTGTCAAGATTGAATAGCACTAAATGAAATTCTACATTCCAACATTCAATACAACACTAGAATATGTGAATGTACTTCAATGTGATATTGACACCACAGTCAATTCAGACACTACAGGGGTGGAGCGTGTCAGTTGGTTCATTGTTTACTTCTAATTGGTGTTATATCATCACCAATACTATATACTATAAACCAGGAGCAGGACAGCAAGGAGGCAGTCAGTTTGCAGTCTCTGTATAGTGGGATTCACCATGCTAAACAACATCTACAACACAGATAAAAACCCATGTGAAAGGTATACCGTACTTGTAAGTTTCAAATGGGCTTGCGTTTTTAGATATTATTTAAGTCTGCTGGGTTCAGATTTTAAAAATATCTAAAAAAAAAGTCTTTGATATAATTATTCTTTTAACAGCAAAATCCTACTTCTTTATTCAGCATGTCTATGGTGAAAGGTCCTAGGAGGAATGGAAATCAGCATTTCAAAGGCAGAATGAAGAAATACAGACTGGAGTTATGATTGTCGTGTATATATTATTTCTGTATTTTATACATCATGATGATGAATGTATTTTTTTACTAAGGAGCATACTGCATGAGTTAGGCAAACATCCCAAGAGAGTCTCTCAAGGGATAATATAATAAACACACAAAAGACTTTGAACTCACAGAACAGGTTTAAAGAGTACTCACCCAGGTAAGTTACTAAGGACCGCCCTCTTTAAATTGCAATTGAAACGTTTTTTAATTAATCTAAATTATTTCATTATTTTATTATTATTTCGCATTATTGTTGTTATATGAAATATAATACTTAGCATTATTATGTTTTGTAATGACAAAGATCAACTACTGTACAATGTTCAAATATGTTAGGGAAGGTGTGTGTCATCACACACCTGCCACCAACCACAGCTCAACACGAAAGCTTTGCCATCTCGAGATATTCATATTTAGGAAAGCAGCATTAGTTATCAGTAACCGAATTCTCTAATCATAGTTAATGGTGAAATTATATAATTCGGAATAAACAAAGCTTCCTCATATGACATCTAAAAAGTATACTACGTGTGCTACACAAGGAGACTCATAACTAAACCAGCACTAGGACCCTGCGACAAGATTTCTGAAAGACCGGGGCAGAAGAAAATATTAATACAATTTGTAATAAGGATTTCAATTCGCATCCTTAACAAAGAAAATTGCATGACAGTCTTTTTAAACCATAAGTTTGTATGATTTAGTACAATAAAAACATTGTCTAACCAAAATCAAAACTCAATTCCAAGAATTCCATGAAAAACCAACCGGTTCTTATTGACCTAGGCTTAGGTAGATAGAGCAAGTTGCCTTTTGTTTAACGCCTTCGCTCGCATTAGCAACAAGGAGCTCAGCTGAGCGAACCCCAGCGCTTTTATAAACCGTCACAAAATAATAAAGTTGATATGTTAAACACTCACTCTCATGCTTCGATGTGCCCCATGTGTGCCGGGGTACTCCGGGGCTCTTGATGATGGCTCTCCCTGCTGATTTTAATGCATCCATGGTGAGAGATCCAGCAGGTGTAACGTCTTCCCCCGTCTCAGCCTTGTGTGCAGCGAGAGAGTGAATGAAAGGCACCAGCTGACTAGTGTGTAGTACTACTGCACACTGATTGGTTTCCTTGGGTAATGATACTGTGAAATTGTGTGTAAGAGTGCCGGGAACAGACAGCTTTAACCCTTTGTCATCCAGACAGTGTGTGAACAGCTTAATAAAAATGTTGCCGTGTACCGTGTAAAAGAATCCGGGTTTACTTTTTTTTGTTTTTATTATTATTTTATTCAACCCCGTAATTTATTACATATTCACTGTACAGTTAGGGTTAATGTAAACACAAAGAGAGAGAGAGAGAGAGAGAGAGAGAGAGAGAGAGAGAGAGAGAGAGAGTGTGTTGTTAATGTACATCATATACAAGAAAGCATCTCTCTGAGCTCAACCTTTGACTAATCTGTAATATTCAGAAAAACTGATTTTTGGATTTAAAAGAGAAAAAAACAGTGCTATATGATTTGTTAAGTTCTTACTGCAAGGTTGGGCCAAATTAACAATTTAAGCCTAAGTTTGTGTTCCAACCATTTCAATTGGAGCCATTAAACCTCCATGTAGACTCAAAAGAGTGAATTGTTATGCATTGTAAATATAAAACACAAATGAACACAAATGATTGAATCGGGGCTCTGTGTGGCTCAAGTAAAGATGAAGGACATCTTCAACAGTGAGGCGGGTCCTGTACTTGTTTTTTAGAAAAGTGAGTGCAGAAAAAAACTAATTCACAAAGCTAGGTAGATGGGAAAGGCATGAGCTATTTCAGAGCTGCTAGTAATAGCTCTGGGTATTCTTGTCACACAGAAATCTAAAAGTTAGCAAGAGGTGGCTGAGAAAATCTGAGCTTCAGTATTTCATCACAAGAAAGGTCCTTCAATCGTTCTTCTGCTGTAAGTGGCAAATTAGCACTTGCAGTCGCTTCAGTAATAAAGGGGTTTTTAATCCACCCCTTTGCTTTCTGATCCTTTTCAGGGAAGTACTCTCGAAACTGTATCTGAAGGCTTTCCAGGTGACTGGTGATAATGGATTGTAAGACACTCTTTGAAAAGATGCTCTCATCAAAGAAGTTATCTAATAAATGTAATGCTTCCAGACTGCCACGATTCTTGATCCAGCTTTTGACTTTGTTAGTGAGAGTAAGGACAGGTGCATCTCGTCCTCTCTGAGCTCAAACAAACTATTGAGCACCTTGCCCCGCGACACCCAGGAAACTTCTGTGTGGTAAAGTAGCTGACAGGGCCCTGCTCCCATCTCATCACACAAAACTCCAAACAGGCAGGCATTTGTTGGAGACTTGATAAAGTTGACAATGTGAACAGCTTTGTCGAGCGCTTGTTTCAGAACGGGTGTCATTTTGTTTGTTTGTTTGTTTGTTTTGCAACAAAGACTTGCCTGTGTATCATGCAGTGAGTCCAAATGGCTTGTTGTGCAAGAGCCTGCACTCTGGTAACTACCCCGCTGTTTTTTCCTGTCATGGCACGAGCACCAACACTGCAAATGCCTACACAGCACTGCCATTACTAGCCAGCATCGGAGATAAAACCATCCAAAAGAGCAAACAGTTCCCGTCATCTTCAAATCTAATGTAGCTCAGCATCCGAGCAACACCTTACACATCAGTCGTTTCATCCAGTTGAATGGCAAAAAAACAACTTTGCTCATTGAGCACTTGCTCACACAGGTCAATACCCATACTGTGAATACGCCTGGCACCACTATCATTAGACAGGGGAAACTAATGAAGCTGGATGGCAGCACTTTGTCCCATCATAATCGAAACCATCTGCTTGGCACAGAGTAGAAAAAAAGGTTTCTCCAATATTGTTGGTTTTACCAGTTCTGGCTATCCAGTGTGACACAGTAAAAGATGCACAGTGAGCCTTCCTGTTAGTCATAGCCGCCAACTTGAGTACTTCGTGTGGCCCCTAAGAAATTGATAGGTTTCCCTTGAAGAAAACCGTGCTTTGTCTGTAAATGCCACAACATTTTCGATGGTTTTAAGCTCTCCTTAGGCAGCACTTCACCACACACCACAAACTACGACCGTGGATCCTCTTCAGAACCAAACCAGGTAAAACCGTATTCCAAATATTTGTTATCATACTTTCGGGTTCTTGTTTTTTGCTGCCGATGGGATCCTTGTTGTCAGCCATTCTTTTGCTTGCAGTGCTCTGTTTACCTGAATTACAGTAAAACAGAGGGCTTAATAATGCCCTCTTTCAAAATGGTGTTTCACTAGGCAATAGTGCCCCACACAAACAAGTTTTATTTTACTTGATAAAATTAGAAAATAACTATGCTAAACTTCTAATTCTCAACCCCATCTAGAATAAGTTAAAGTGCAAAGTATTAAATAATTTCCTTTATTAACTATCGCGTCAACATATCTTCCTGGAAGTGTGCATCTTTTCAGGGAGATAAGTGCATCCAGTATTCAGTAAATCATTTTAATCAAGTACACTATTCTCTTTTACAGGTTTCAACCAGCAGACCATCCACTATACAACAACAGGTAAGTACATTTGTTTATATTGTTTTACCAGTTAGCACAACGTTACATATTATCAAGGTTTGCGTTCAGTCAGTGGTTCTTATTTCAGTTCTTGTTTTAATAGAAACAGAAGTCCCAAGTTATCACTTTTTATTTGTACTTTGTTTTCTTTCATTTTTCATTTGTGGAATGGGGCATGCTCCATCACATTTCCCCCTCTTCAAGTTCTCGTGTACCTTGGGGATACGAGAAAGGAAGTCAGCAATCTTATTGTGGGTTCCAGGCCTATGTTTGACCTCAAAAGAAAACTGTTGCAGACTCAGATACCATTGAGTAATTTGGGCATTTGAATCCTTCACTTTGCCCAGTCATTGCAAGGCTCAGTGGTCCGTTTCTACCCAATAAACAGCATCTCATACCCCTTTTCCACCTGCACACCCAAGCCATGAAGGCTCCAGGCCCTCACGGCTCGGGTGGTTTTCCACTAGCAAGATACCCGATCCGAGCCGACCCATACTTGTGAAACTCCAGACTCGCAACATATCTGAATCTGGCTCTGCCGAAGCAGGCTGTGGGTGGGGTTGTTGGGATGCTGACGAGGTACAAGCAGTGGTCACTCTCTGGGATGAAACGAATGTCCAGCAACACCTGGAGTCAGGCATTCGAAATGAGAACATGTATTCACAAATTTCAGATAATAAATGGGGAATAAATGGACCGCTAAGGGTTAAAGCCATCCTTCTTTGGCACCAAGACAATAGGAGTGCTCCATTCGCTGGTGGATTCTTCTATTACTCCCAAAGACAAAATCAACTCCACTTTGGCTTTAAGCACAGAGAGTAGCTTTTCTGGTACTCTATAGGGTCGCTGGCACGTTGGCCTGCTTTCCTTTAGATGGATTTTATGTTGAACCAAGTTAGTGTATCAGGGTTTTTATTGGAATATCTCAGGTTTCAGACAAGACCTTATCTCATTCTGCTGTTCTACGGTCAAGTGACGTAAGTCCCAACTCGCAGGTTTCTTTCCTTCAGGAAAATACAGTAGTTCTTCCTCCTCTTCATCCTTCCCAGTCCTGATTAACATCTGTTGGTAGCTTTCTGCTGCCTTGGGTGCCATTCCTTTAAAAGATTCACATGGTAGATTTGCCTCTCTATTTGATGATATGGCATAAAGACTTCAGTCTTCATAAGGGCCTTTCCACTTGGCTAAAAGTTTACTGTCCTTGGTGGGTAACAAGAGTAGAACTTGCTGTCCAGGGTTAAAAAGATTGTGGTGCTTGCCTTATCATACTAGGTCTTTTGGTGTCTCTGGGCTTCCTCAAAGTTTTCTCTCGCCAAGGCAGACATCCTCTCCAAATGATCTCTCATCTTCAGAACATATGCTGCGACATTCAGGCTTTCTGTTTTCTTGGATTCCCATCCTTCCTTCAACACATCCAGGGGACCTCTCACTTGCCTGCCATACAGCAGCTCATAGGGAGAAAACCCTGTTGATGCCTGGGGAACTTCACGGTAGG